>NW_007232482.1:17108-65076 GCF_000164805.1 Carlito syrichta
ACAAACACACACACACACACACACACACACACACACACACACACACACGATTCATTAAACTGTGGCATAATGAAGCGTTCTAGGCAAACAGAATGGTTCTCAGTAGGGTCAAAATAGCTCAGAAGAGCAGGGTGGAGAGATTGACTTAAAGCTTTTATTGTGGTTAGGGCATACAAAGGGGTAAAGTTTCCTACATAGGCAAAGGTTTTCAGTGTCTGAGTTTCCCATCAGAATCAATGGAGGGAGAATCTGGACTTTATCAGCTTGTCTAGATGTGAGCAGAAGGGGAAGAGAGAGGAGTCGAGATTAAAAGCTATCAGCAAACATCCAAAAATGTGTTGGATCATTTTTTACTCCTGGAAACTTGTTAAATAAGCAAATTCTTGGGTTTGACATCAAATCTACTGAATCAGGGACACAGAAGGTAGGGACCAGGAATCTGTGTCTTTCTAGGAGATTTCAATGCACCTTCAAGTTTGAGAGTCATGTACTAGGTATTAATAAAACAAGATATACTTGTTGTTTGCCAGCCTCCTTCACTAGCCCTCTTTGTACCTTGCATCTAAAGTGTAACCTTTTCTCCTTTATCTAAATTGTCTTTAGTGGCTTTAAAATCAATCAAAAAGTCATGACTTCCAAAGCTTTAACCTCATTCTGCCTTTCTTCACCGTGTTGCAGTCTTATTTATACAGCTGCCTTCTTCACATCTCTTTTTGGATATATAATAGGCACATCAAATTTAACTTAGATAAAACAGAAATATTGTTAAGCCTTTAGAAATTATTCAGACAAATCTATCTCCTAGCAAATATTCTCCATCTCAGAAGATCACACTACTATCCTTTCAGTGCCTCAGGCCACAATTCTAGAAGTTACTGTGGAAAATATGCTTCCAAACCAAAGGTACATTTTGCTTTTTAAATCCCTAATCTTTTTAAATCCCTGATTTAACTAATTTCCATCATTTTATGCTCCAATTTTAGTTCAAGATACCATAATTCTTCGTTTGAACCAGACCAGCAGTCTCTTACATAATGCTTTTCTTCTGAACCCCACTGAGTTTGTTCTCTAGGTGCCAGCCAATGTGATTATTTTGACACATATCAAATGACAACGCACCTTTGAATTAAAAAATATATCCAAATGTTTTCTATTGCAACTGGAGTAAAATTATTGTAAAATAAAAAGATTTGTATGATCTTTCATCTGCTCACCTCTCTTATCTCATCTCCTCCATTTCTCAATTCTTCTTAATTTTCCATTAGTTATTGATAGATAACTGTCTTTCAGCTCTAATAAGTAAATTGACATCAAGAGTTTTTTTATTTTCTTAGCTTGTTCAGTTCTATGCCCCTAACTTATTCTCACATGAATAAACATATAGCTAACCTGACACATATTAGGTAATCGATAAATATTGAATTGCTAGATGTGTACTACTTGGAGAGTTCAGGCAAAATACTTTTGTAAACGTGCTCAGAGGAGTGATGTCATGGAGGTATTTCATCCAGAGATTGAAAGTAACTGAGATGTCAGTCAGTGACTGCCCTGTCCATGCCCACACACCCAAATCGGGAGCACTGCCTGGTCACAGCCCTAGCAGAGTGGCCAGCCATGGTATATTCCACCACTGACTGGATCAATGGTAGATATCTAATTCTTGACAGCTCAATTCCAGATAGTTCAAAAACAAATAGATACTTTTTCTGGGAAAGGTAGAAAAGAAACTTATCATTTACTACCATGCCAGAAAAAAAAGAAGGCATGTTAAGTAGGAAGTGACAATATTTGTGACATGAGACTGAAGATTCTTAGATTCCTGCTCCTGAGGACCATAGTGCTGACTTGAATCAAGAGAGCTATCCTTCTGTTTTTCTTCCCAGTAGGCCAGGGCAAACATTGCTGTTTTAAGAGGAATTATAGCACAGCTGGATATAGACAAATGGGTGTTTTGCCACGGGCCAGACTGAATACAATATAAGGTTTTTAGGGTATGTGATAGAAGGTGGACAATGAACAAATTTTCTTAAAAAATAAAGGCATATGTGAAATATGGCAGCATATTTGCAACTGATCTAGAAGTTCATTGGCATAATATGTGATATGACAGTTGCTTTGAGGAAAGTGATTGGAAGAGGCACATACAGAAGAAGATAGAAATGAAAGGGTGGTTTAAAAGGTTTCTAAACAGGTGATCAGATAACTAAGATGAAAAAAATGTTGAGGAAAAACTCAATGTCAAAATAGCTGGAACTAAATAGAAATGGATTTGAAATGACTGAAAGTCAAGTAAAAGTGAAAGCAAGATATGTAATAGAGTTGACAGGCTCCCTCTGTGGTCATTTCATTTGTCAAAAAAAGAAATTATCTATCTCACCAGAGAAAATTTTTCTTTTAATAATAGACACGTTTTGATAGAGTCAAACTGAACAAGCACTCAGATATTTGTTTTTCTTACATTGTACAAATATCCTAGGCTTGTGGAACTATTCTGCAAAATGTCTTAGAAATGAAAAGATATTCTCATTAGATTTTGGATACTTCCTCTTTTGGAAATTAGCTAAATGTCTTATTCTTTTTTTTTTTTTTTTTGAGTTAGAGTCTCACTCGGTCACCCAGACTGGAGTGCAACGGCCACTCCCGGCCACCGCAGCCTCACCTGCTGGGTTCCGGCGATCCTTCCACCTCAGCCTTCCGCGTAGCCGGAACTACAGGCATGTGCTACCACACCCAGCTGATTTTTTGATTTATTGTAGAGATGAGGTCTCGCTGCCCAGGCGGGTCTCGAACCCGCGGGCTCCGGCAATCCACTCACCTCAGCCTCCCAAAGGCGCGGGATTACAGGCTGAGCCACCGAGCCCGGCTAAAATGCCTTATTCTTGTACAGCCTCACAAAAACCTGCTTATTAATCACACTGTACTGTGGAGTGCTAAGGACTTCTAAAGATGTAAATAAAAGAAATACATCAAACTGATTGACATTCACCAATATTTTTTAAGAATTTCAGCTCAAGGATTTTTTTTTTTATAGACAAGAGTCAGTAAACTAACTTCAAAGATGTGCTTCAGTTTCTTCCATTGGAATTGATTTACTAATTTCTTTTTTTTTTTTTTTTTTTTTTTGAGTTGGAGTCTCACTCTTTCGCCCAGACTGGAGTGCAGTGGCTGCTCCCGGCCACCGCAGCCTCAAACTGATGGTCTCCGGAGATCCTTCCCCCTCGGCCTTCCAAGTAGCTGGAACTACAGGCACTACCACGCCTGGCTAATTTTTTGATTTATTGTAGAGATGAGGTCTTGCCTGCCCAGGCGGGTCTCGAACCCGCGGGCTTAGCCAATCCACTCACCTCAGCCTCCCAAAGGCGCAGGATTACAGTCTGAGCCACCGAGCTCAGCTGATTTACTAATTTCTAGCTGTCCTGTGACAGTGGTTATATAACTACCCCCACAACCTACTGCCTGCCCCATGTTGCTTTTAAGTATCCATAAATTTTGGATCTGATTTCAAACTCATCTGTAGTTTTAAAAAAACATCATCTGTGGTTTTAAAAAAAACAGAGAAATAAATTCAAGAATGCTCATCACTATGTGGCTTATAAATGAAATAAAAGAGCTACTTTTCTCATAGCAATTTAAAGCAGACTAAATAAATCTAGAAAAAAAGTCATTTCAAAAAGTATTCCCAAATTTAAAAATTAAATGATCAAAATTGTGTATTTATATAATTACCCATAAACACACAGACAAGCAGACATGCCGGACTATGTACTTAGCGTAGGAAATTCATTTAGTTTTTATTTATTTTTCAGTCAGAAAATTTTTACTGTGTGTTTATATGTACCAAAGACTGTGTTAAATGTTGGGGGCACAAATTAAATAGACTAGATTACTCTCTTTGAAACCTTACATAATGCCTCCTCAGATGGAACACTTAGTTTAATTCTGAGGAGAATAAAAACATGCATAAGTAATATTACCTCTGTTTCAAGAACAAAATGTATAAAAACTGAATATGTAGTAATACATGCCACCACATGAAAAGGTCTAAATGAGTGGTGCTGGCAGAATTACTCTCAAATATACAAGAAGACTGAAATTTAGGTGTAAATGTGAATGTAAAAGGAAATTTAGGTGTAAATGTGAATGTAAAAGAAAGGATTCTGGAATAATATTTTACTTTCTATCAAAACTATTTTGAGGTCAGATATGAAACATACACATGCACATACATACCTACACATACATGAGGTACTAAAAAAATTTCCAGATGCAAGGAATAATCATTAACCAAAGGGCAAAGCTATTTCTGCAAAAACCATGTTCAATATACTAGAGTTGACAGGTATCTTAAGAAAAATTCATTTTACTTTTAGAATATTCAATGTGAAGTGTACTTGTTATCAGATTGAGGAATAAGGGATTTTTGCTTCATGTACAAAAGATCATGATATCAGTGCTAGTGAACAGAAAGTCACATGGAAGGTGAACAGGCTGAAGATAATTAAAAGATATTGAGACTCTATTCTGTGCAAAGCACTATGCTTTCCCTTGGTACCAGAGATTGTTGGAGTTCCCCTTAGATTTCGTTCAACAAGCCAGTGCATTTTTCCTCCAGCTACTATAAACATAAGCGACTGAAAGCTTAAAACTCTCCCCTTTTCTGAACACTTCTCCTTAGCTTAATAGGAGCTACATTTACTTATAATTTTTGTGCTAGTACAGACTTTCCTTGTGCAGGAAAATTTGCTGGGGCGGTGGTCAATCACTGGCTGAATTAGGGGTTCTCATCACAGATGGTGCGTGTTTGATTAATAGTCCCTGGATTCTACTAACATGGCTAGGATTTCCATCTGCAGTAAACTGAGATACAGTGCAGGAGGAAGGGAACAGTCACATAAGCAAAATTGCACACGTTTGAGACATATGAAAACATTATTAACAATGAGGACAGGAAAATTGAATGGTTATTTCTATAAACGATTGATGCATTGAAGATGGACTATGCCAGCCACAGTTCTATTTATCATACATTTGATATGAACCATGAAAGTGAGATGCCATCCTCGGCACGAATAAGAAATTTTCACCTTCTGCATTCTGAAAGCAGACAGAGGGAAATTTTTGGACCTATAAATGGAAACGATAGGACCCTGAGCCTTTGAATGAGGATATTGAAGCACCTTGATACCCAGATTTTCCTGAATCCTCTGGGGCAAAAAAAGAAGTCTATGTACCCATTTGAAAATGAAAGCCCTCCTTATTTGAAAACTATTCAATTGCCTCCATGTGGCAGGAGCTTAATGAGATTAAGTTTTATCTCCCAACAATCTGCTTTGTGTTTCTTTCTTGAATATCAGACCTGTACTCAGAAACAGATCTCAGCATATCCCAATTGTAGAAATGCTGTGCCCACAGAATTGAGCAGAATTTTACACCAGAAGAGCTAAAACATTTAGCTAACAAATACAGGTAGGGACCTGGAGAATGTACCTAAAGTGAGTAATAAAAACTTAGGATCAAGGTGAGTGGACTGTGAAACTAGATAAGAAACATTAGTGATGGAGCAACTCTCTAATGATTTAGGATTTAAAACCTAGCAAGGTTCCTGGAAAGAAATTATGATAGGCTTAGAGATTAGTAATCAGAAAGTAAGCAAAAGTTATGGCCAGATATTTCTACTACTCTTAAGATTTATAAATCTGGAAAGCGTATCACTCCCATTATAACAAGATGTTTTGTTTTCTTGAAATAATTAGTTAGCTTCAATCACAGGATAACCAAGTATTCTGAAATCAAAAAGAGAATAAATACCATTCTTACTATCTCAACCCCAGGAAAACTGGATAACAAGAAAGTAACTAAAATTTTAATAAATTACTAAGATTGAAATCTGGGCTAGCAAGACTGTATGTAATACCTGGAAGCTTTTGAATCCACTTACAGTCAGGAGTTCAGCTGAGCTAGAGAGGGCTGAGCTGTCAGGTGTGGGGACAGCCAATGAAAGCCCCATACCTAAAATTAATGTAACCGTGAGGATGTTAATCACTTACAATGTTCTTAATACAAACAAGAGTCTAAAACCAAAGTAAACTCAGACTGACTCTCTCCTGTTTCATCATCTTCCACTGAGAGAGGGCCAGCTGTATCAGCACAGACTTGGGAGTTTTTTGGGGGTTTTTTTATGATTGAGGAAGCCCCAAATAAAGAGCTAAAAAATCTCCAGTGGGTTTATGTAGTAGGGTCTTGGAAGAGGGTAAGGGAGAAGGAATAGGTGTGAGAAATAATTGAGTAATAAGTTAGAGTGAAGAAAAGTGTCCTCAAACTTCCCTGAGACTCCAAATGTAGATACCTCAACTAGAAAACAGCTATGCATAAGAGCATGGCCAGCCAGAGAGGTCGTGAGTCCTTGACTACACAACTCTTGTCAGAGACTGGAACATATAGACTGTGCATGAAGATTGGTATGGGTAGGAGAGATTTTCCCTCATGAGTCCTGTAATAAAGGTCTTTGAAATTGCCTATAGTTGGGCCTAACATATCATATATAGGATTTGTTTATTTTCTGTTTCTTTGTTTGTTATTGTTTTTGGCCAGGTACAAGACTTCTCACTCAATGCATACTCTCCATAAATTTATTTTGAACAAGTAGAAAACAAGCTTGAGGCTGACAATCTTAATCCATCTATGTTGATAATTATATTAAATGTAAGTGGTTTAAACATCCAGATTAAGTGACAGAGATTTTTCAGATTTTTTTTTAACTAAAGACAATGATATCTCAAAAAAATGTAAAGGCAGAGTAAGTTTAAAGCAAAAGGATGGAAGAAGATATACTGTGTAGATAATGACCAAAATAAATATAGTTGTCTAACCTACTATATTTGCCATGGACAAAGTAGACTTAAAAAATGAATTTATTTAAATATAAAGAAAAATATTATATAATGATGACAGCAATTTAAGAAAAAAATATAACAATGTTAAAATGCATATGCTTTTGACAACAGAGCTTTAAATGTTATTAAATAAATACAGAGGGAACTCAAAGAATAAATACAAATCCACAATTATAGATTGAAATGCCAATGCCCCACTGATAGAATTGATAGAACATATAGTTAATATAACTAGTAGAACAGACACCAAAAGGATATGAAAGAGGGCTCAGTAGTCTATGCTCTTTAAGCCAACTACTTGATTTTGTGAATGAATTTTATATGATCACAGTCACATCTATTCAGTTACATATTGTCTATTGTTGCCTTCACACTATCACAGCAAAGTTGGATAATTGTGGTAGAGACAGCATGACCTACAAGAGCAAAATATTTATCTGATCTTTTTTTAAAAAAAGTTTGCTGACTCCTGATATGTAACATCAGAGCAACACTATCAATAAACTTGACTTTTATAAAACATCTCCCCAAAATGACCACACTCAACAATGTGCACTTATGAGTGCACATGGAGCAATCCTTAAAATAGATCACATTGAATTATTTGTTGATCTTAAGCTGTGTGTTCTCATTCTGCTAGCTCTTGCTCCTAGTGTCCTTTTTCTTTTTTGTGTGTGCTTCTTCTGTTTCACTAATAACTCATATTCATTTGAATTTTGTATGTGAGAATTTTTTGAAGCCTATGTTTAAGTTGCCCTTCATTAGGGAGGAGGATTTGCATTAGCTTTTGCTGAGTAAATGAGAACCATTATAAACCCAGGTCAACTGTAGTGTTTTACTACAAATTGTTCCCACTAGAAACATTTTGAGGGTGAGAGAGAGGGTTATGGTGGTATGTGAAGTCAGGCCACAACTTTTCATGAACTTCACCTCATGGTTACAAATTTTTTGTGTATATATATATATATTTCCCCCCCCCCCTCCAAATTTGAGAAAGACTACTATATGTTCTTTTTCTCTTCACAGAGCAGTTCCCCCCAAACCTCCTCTCTGGTGTGGTTCAACCTTTCACAGAGTTTTGAACCTTTGAAGACCTGACTTTATGTCAGTGTCTCTCTTCAGCCTCCTCTTTATATGCAGGGTTTGGGCTTCTATCTCTGTTACTAGATATAACCAGGGGCTCTGAAGCTGCTCTCAGGCCAGGCGTTAGCTCACCTCACTGCATCCGTGCTCTTGTTTGGTTCAGAAACACTGAGTGTTTTCCATACTTTCTCACCAGGTCAGCAAAATAGAAAGTGATATTCTCCAAATTGTATCTAATCTTTTTAGGTGTTACAGTAGAGGATTGTTCAGAATATTCTCATATATTCTCCATTCACCCTTTGATTCATTTTAATCTGGATTCTGTATCTTGTATGCCACATAAAAAAACACTTTTCATGGGAAACTGCCAAGGGATGGTGGGGTGGGATTGGTAGTAGTGGGAAACGGCTAGTGCAGGGGAGGGCACACCTCATCAACAAGGATATCTGCATAATGAACATTTGTATACCTAATCCTGAATTGTATCCCACATCTCTAAAGTAAAAAAAAAAATTAAAATTAAAATAAAAAAGTAGTATTCCTGTGGAAGGTGATTTAGAGGACAAAAGAACATGGTGATAAATAAGGAGCATGAAGATTATTGATCAAAAAGAGAGCAACATGTGGAATGGAATGCCAAAAGTTTTGATGTTAGGTATATTTCTGCTTCATTTGGAAATACTCTTTAGACATTGTATTGTAATGATTTCTTTACATGCTTGTCTTATATAGTAGACTGTAAGTTTCTTCATCATCATATTTCTATCATCAGTACTTATGGTAATGCCTGACTTTAGCAAAAGCTCAAGAATGTGAACTGAGTGAATAAATAAATTAATGAAAACCTAAAAAAAATCACTTTTTGTATTAGATATTGTTTTATCTGGCTTTATTTTATTCACCCTCTTGGCAAGAATCTGCATACTTATAGTTTCTTTCTTCTTAAATCATTCCTACCTCTTTGCTGGTTTGCTTCCTACTACAATTATTGGTTCTTCTCAGATTTCTTTTTTGGCTCTCTTTTGCCATCAAACTGTGTGAATCATGGCTTCTTCCTACAGCATATCTTCTTTAAATATAAATGTGTGTGTGTGTGTGTGTGTGTGTGTGTATAAAACATATGCAATAAATATAAATACATATCTATATATACAAATCTTAGAATTCCCTATAAAATATTTATTTCAAAGGTTTTAGATTCTAGATTTATTTTCACTTTTCAGATCTGTCTTCATTGTTTCAATTCACGTAGCTGATTGCATATCTGACAAAGTCTTGCATATTTTCAGATAAGTCTAATTTAATACGAGCCTAAAAATTGAATGATTTTATCCAAGTTTAAACAATATTTATTATGTAATATATGCTACATACAATATTATATTTGTAGTTTAGAAACATACTAATAAACCAAGCACCTATTAACCTACTTTCTAAGAAAACTGCAAGATCATTACTGACATCATTGAATCTACATTTGTGCTTCTCTTCATCTTTACCAACAAATTGCTATTTATTTTTTTAATTATTTGGGTTGCTTTTAAAATTTTTGCTATTTTAACCAAGGCTGTTAGATATCCCAGGCCAAACTATGGTAATATTGTGTGCTTACTGACTGAATGAACCTCCTGAGAGTTTACCAGTCCTTTCCAAGAGTTTCTATTAAATGTACAAAAGTTTCTATAGAATGTGCAAAATTTTCTATATACCTATGATTGAGAGGGAAGGTAGAGAATATACACTTGTTACTTTATAATACTAAATTATTGTTCATAATGCTTGCTCTAGTTTATAATCCAAGCAACAATTTATGGAATTTCTGGTTGTTCCACATGCTTGCAAACATTTGTTATAATCAATATCTCTATTTTTGACTATCTAGAGGATGTAAGTAAATATCTCACTGAAGTCTTTTTGTTTTGTTTTACTTTGTTTTAAAGAAAACCTGTTAAACCTTATAGCATTGTACTAGCCACATCGCCACTGCTTTTATGCTTGCATTCAGACATCCTAGGCTTGAAATTAAGATACTGTATTACTGTCCTTTATACAGTAGTGTAAAGTACAAAAAAGCACAGCCACCGTAGGGGCAAAATATACTCCAGGCATGTCAACTAACGCACATGATTAGACATGCAAATGTAGATTCACATCTTTGAAAGTTTGCAACTTTGAAGGTTGGTATGCAGGGGACTTATTGTATATGTTTTACTTAATTTTGTTTATATAACTCAGAAGATAAGTCTATTCTTTCTTTTTAAAAATTTTTTATTTTGAAGATGTGGGGTACAATTCAGGGTTAGGTATACAAATGTTCATTATACAGGTACGCTTGTTGATGAGATGTGCTCCCCTTCCCCTGGCAGTTTCCCACTACTACCAATCCTGCCCCTGACCACCCTTGGCAGTTTACCACTACTGCCAATTCCTTTCTTATAGTATTATGAGAGTTGTTTAAGTCTGCTTATGAGTGAGGACATTTGATACTCAGTTCTTTGTTTCTGTGGTAGATCATGAAGTATAATAACCTCTAAGTTCACCCAAGTTTCTGTGAAGTTCATAATTTTATCCTTTATGGCTGCATAATATTCCATTGTGTATATGTGCCACATTTTTTATCAAGTCCTCTTGATGAACAGAATGGTTGGTTCCATGCTTTTGCTATTATAAGTAATGCTGCAATAAACATGTGTGTACAGGTATCTTTTTCATAGAGTGATTTATTTGAGTTCCTCGGGGTATATTCCCAGTAGGGGGATTGCAGGGTAGATTTTTAGATCTTTTAGGAATTGCCAAATTGTTTTCCACAGAGGTTATAGTAGTTTACACTCCCACCAACAATGTAGAAGTGTTCCCTTTTCCATGCATCCTCTCTAGCACCTATTGGTTTTTTTTGTTTGTCTGTTTTGAGGAGTTAGGCAGTATCTCAATGTGGTTTTAATTTGCATTTCTTTGATGACTAGTGAGACTGAGAAACTTTTTCATGTATCTGTTGCCTGCTCAGATGTCTTCTGTTCTGAAGTATCTATTCATATCTTTGCCCGCTTTGTAATAGGGATATTTGTATTTTTCTTTTCAGTATGTTTGAGTTCCTTGTAGATCCTAGATAGGTCTTTGTCAGATATATAGTTGGCAATATTTTTTCCCATTCTGTGAGCTGTCTCCCCAATCTCTTTATGGTTTCTTTGGTTTTGCAGAAGCCTGTCAGTCTGATGAGGTACCATTTGTCTATCTTTTCTTTTATGGCATGGGCACTTGGGGTTTTGACCAGGAATTGGTTGCCAGATCCAATTTCCATAAGGGTGTCTCCTGCATTTTCTAAGGTTCTTATAGTTTGAAGTTTTACTTTAGGTCTGATTTATGTAGAGTTGATTTTTGTGGATGGTGACAGGTAGGGGTTCTGTTTCAATCTTCTGCATGTGGCTAGCCAGTTTTCCCAGCACCATTTACTGAATAGGTTCTCCTCTCCCCAGTGGTTGATGATGGAAGCTTTGTCAAAGATGAGTTGGTTGAGAAATTGAATTTTTGCTTCTGGAATCTCTATCCTGTTCCATTGGTCTATATCCGTGTTCTTATACAAAACTCAGGCTGTTCTGAGTATTGTAGCTGTATAATAATGTTTAAAGTCTGGGAGTGTGATACCTCCCACTTTGTTTTTGTTTTTGTTGTTGTTGAGGATTGCTTTGGCTATTCGTGGTCATTTAAGTTTCTATATGAATTCCTGTATTGACACTTACAGATCTGAGAAAATTGCTGCTGGTAATTTAATAGGCATTTGTTAAATCTGTAGAAGACCTTGGGTAGGCCAGAAATCTTAATAATATTGATTTTTCCAATCCATGAGCATGTAACATTTTTCCATTTGTTTGTGTCATCTATGATTTCTTTGAGCAGTGTTTGTAGTTTTTGTTGTAAAGGTCTTTCACTTCTCTGGTTGGGAAGATGCCAAGGTATATCTTGTGTGTGTGTGTGTGTGTGTGTGTGTGTGTGTGTGTGTGTGTGTGTGTGTGGCTAATGTGAATGGGATTGTGCTTTTTATTTGGGTTTCCGTATGTTTACTGTGAGTGTGTAGGGATGCAGCTGTCTTTTGCACATTTACTTTATACCCTGAGACTTTGCCAATGTCTTTTATCAGTGCAAGGAGGTTTTTGACAGATTTTCTTGGGTTTTCAGGGCATAGAATCATGCCATCTACAAAGAGGGATAGCTTAGTTTCTTCTTTTCCTATTTGGGTACCCCTGATTTCCTGCTCTTGTCTGATTTCTTTATCTAGGACTTCCAATAATATGTTGAACAGAAAGGGTGAGGGTGGACATCCTTGTCTTGTTCTGTTTTTCTTGGGAAATGGTTCCAATTTCTGTCTTTCTTGCAGTATGTTTGCTGTGGGTTTTCTGTAGAGGGCTCTTATTATTTTGATGTAAGTTTCATATATGCCTAGATGTTCAAGGGTATTTATCAAGAAAGGGTGATGGATTTTATTGAAAGTTTTTCCATGTCTAATGATATAATCATGTGGCTTTTGTTTTTACATCTGCTGATGTATTTAATTGTGTTTATGGTCTTGCTGATATTGAATCAACCCTGCATCTCAAGGATGAAGCCTGCTTGGCTGTAGTGCATAATTTTTGAGATTTGATGTTGTATCCAGTTTGCTAGAATTTTGTTGAGATTTTTTAGCATCTATGTTCATCAAAGATATTGACCTGTAGTTTCCTTTCTCTGTTGGATCTTTACCTGGTTTGAGTATCAGTGTGATGCTACCTTCATAAAATAATTTGGGTAGAGTTTCATCTTTCTCAATTGCCTAGAATATTTTCAATAGGGTTGGTATCAGCTCTTCCTTGTATGTTTTTCAGAATTCTTCTGAAAAGTCATCTGATCCAGTGCTTTTTATTTTTATTTTTTTTGTAGGTAGTTTTCTTATGACATAGCTAATTTCCTGGGTTGTTATTGGTCTATTTTGGATCTCATTTTCTTCCTGTGATTTTAGAAAGTCCTCCATTTCATTTAGGTTTTCATGTTTGTTTCCATACAAGTGTACATAGTAATCTTGAATAATCTTTCATATTTATTTGGGGTCAGTTGTAACTTGATCTTTTGCATTTTGTTTATTTGGGCCTTTTCTCTCTTTTTCTTGGTCAGTCTACCTAGGGGTTCATCAATCTTTTTATCCTTTCAAAGAATCAACTTTTCATTTTGCTGATGTTTTGTATTATATTTTTGTCTTCTATGTCCTGAATTTGGGCTTTTATTTCGGTGATATTGATTCCTCTGTTGAAGTTAGGGTTTTGGTGGTTTTGTTTTTCCATCTTCCTTAGGTGATTTGTTAGGCAGTTAACTTTTGATCTCTCCATTTTCTTCATGTATGTTCATAGAGATATGAATTCCCTTTTTAGTACTGCTTTCATGGCACCCCAGAGATGTTGGTAAGATGTTTCTTCACTTTCATTTGTTTCCAGGAATATTTTAATTTCTGTTTTGATTTTTGTGCTGGCCCAGGAGTTGTTCAGCATCATGCTGTTTGGTGTCCCTGTCTTTGTGTGTTTGGGGGGAACTTTGCTGGTGCTGATATTTATTTTTATTCCACTGTGGTCTGAGAAGGTGTGTAACAGTATTTTAATCTTATGAGATTTTTTTATGCTTGATTTATGACTGAGGATTTGGTTGATCTGAGAGTATGTTCTACATGGTGATGATTAGAATGTATATTCTTGGTTGTTGGGTAGATTGTTCTGTAGGTATCAATTAAGTCAATTTAGCCAAGCATCATGTTGAAGTTCCAGATCTCCTCGTTGATTATTTGTCTTGATGATCTGTCTAGGGTTGTAAGTGGGGTGTTTAAGTCCCCAGCTATGATATTGTTAGGGTCAATTTCTTTTTTTAGTTTACCTAGAAACTGTTTTATAAAAGTTGATGTGCCTATGTTGAGTACATATATGTTTAGGAAGGATATTTCTTGTTGATGAATTGAACCTTTTATCATTATGTAGTGACCTTTCGTATATTTTTAAATTTTTGATAACTTAACAGATATTTTGTCTCATATTAGGATTGCAATTCCTGCTTTCTTTTGTGTTCCATACACCTGAAATTTTGTTTTATATCCTCTTATTTTGAGTCTGTGAGTGTCCTTTCAGATGAGATGGGTCCCTTGGAGACATGTTTGCATCATGATATTTTATCCAATTTGCCATTGTATGTCTTTTCAATGGTGCATTTAGTCCATTCACATTCAGACTAATTATTGAAATGTGAGAGTTCATCCCTGTATGAGGTTCTTATAGAGTTTATTGTTGCTGCTGCTATTTATTTGTTTGTTTGTCATATTTCTTTTGATTTTTGAATTGATTTATGTATATTTTCAATACTTTTCCTGCATTCTTGGGAAGGTCGGTGTTCTTTTTTTTTTCTTTGTTCTGTATTTAATACTTTCTCACATGTTTCTTGTAGAGCTGGTCTGGAGGCAGCATAAACTCTTAGGGATTGAATGTCTGGAAGGATTTTAATTCTCCATCACTCATGAAACTTAGCTTAATTGGTTGGATAATTCTTGGCTGAAATTTTTTATCTTTGAGAACTTTGAAGATTGAACTCCAATCTCTCTTAGCCTGATATGTTTCTGTAGATAAATCTGGTACTATTCTAATTGATCTTCCCCAGTAGGTAGTCTGACCTTTTTCTCTTGTTGCCTTTGGGATTTTTTTCTTTTATACTTACTTTGAGTAAGCAAATTACTATGTGTCTAGTAGTTGGTCTTCTCATTTGTTGTCTTGCAGGGATTCTCTGAATCTCTTGTGTTTGAATGGTCATGTCTCTGATGAGATGAGGGAAGTTTTCTTGGATAATTTCATGGAATGTTTATTCCATGGTGGTCTCTGTCTCTCTATCTGCCTCAGAGATTCCAATTGATCTCAGGTTCGGCCTTTTGATATAATCACTCATCTCTTGGAGGCTTTTTTTCTGTCTTTTTAAGTTTCTTTTCTATGTTTTTAACAGTTTGGGTTAGTTCCATATTTTAGTCCTCAAGTCCTGAGATTCTTTCTTCTACTTGGTTAATTCTGCTTTCCACGCTTATCAGTTTGTTATTTATTTCATTCACTGTATTCTTTTTTGCTGTTATCTCAATTATAAACTCCTTCATTCTTCCCTCTAGTATCTCTTCATTTCTATTTATCCTTTCTATTGATATCTTGATATCTGGGTTTGTGGCTTGAGACCAGTCTTTCTGGGAGCTCTTCATTGTTTGAGTTCCATAGTCAATATTCTCACTTGTCTTCCCAGGGATCTTTATAAGACCTGTATTCTTCCTTTGGTTTTTCTTCATTTGTGTAGGTTTTCCTCTCTTCCCACCACTTTTTTTTTTTTTTACCTCTTCTTTAATTCTGTTGTTCAGTGATGGGGAAATAGCTTTTACTTCTGTTTGCTCAGTATCCTATTCTTCCTTATGTAGATCCTCTGGTTTTGTTCAATTTTGAAGCTGGACTAGGAGGGGGAGTTGTGTTTTTTGCAGCTTTGAGATTTTATTAAGGTTAGAACTGTGATTCAGAAACTATCTGCAGATCCCAATATCCGCTGACAGGTATATGGGTCCTCTGGATCCCTCTTCCTACTGCCTTATAATCTGTACATGCAGAGGGAGTATATGGTTGCCCCCGAAAGCAAAAGAAGATAAGAAAAAGAAAAAGAATGAAAAAAAACACAGGAAGAAGGTGAAAGGAAGGTGGAGAGAGAGAGAGAGAGAGAGAGAGAGAAGAAGAGGTAAAACAAGCATACTAACTAACAAATAGCAAAGAAACAGAGAAACAAATGGAGATAGCTAAAACAAAAACATATAAACAATCATACAAACAAACACAAGAACCCCTGTTGATGTATTCACCCTCAAAAATGCCCCTACATAAACAGAAAATCTTTTTAAAAAAGTTAAAATAACAGAAACAAAGCAAGTATAAAAATGTAAACACCTTTGGGAGGCTGAGGTGAGTGGATTGCCTGAGCCTGCGGGTTTGAGACCTGCCTGGGCAACTTGGTGAGACCTCATCTCTACAATAAATCAAAAAATTAGCCGGGTGTGGTAGTGCACGCCTGTAGTTCCAGCTACTTGGAAGGCTGAGGTGGAAGGATCGCTGGAGCCCAGCAGGTCACGGCTGCGGTGGCCAGGAGTGGCCACTGCACTCCAGTCTGGGCGACAGAGTGAGACTCCAACTCAAAAAAAAAAAAAAAAAATGTAAACAAAAACAGAAAGAGAGAGAGAAGAAACTAAAACTAAAACAAAAAATGAAAACAAAACAAAAAAAACTTGCTCTGTGGCCATTTCTCAACTCCAGGTCCCTTCTAGCTACCACTATCACTGCCACCTTAAGGAGTGACTAGTCTCCAGCTTGTCCCCTCTACTCTCAGCACAGGCTGATAGGGTTGCTCTCGCCATTGGTCAGATACCCCACAGAATACTGTGGGAGAAGAATGGATCAGATCTGAACTCACAAATTTGTCTGCTCTTGTTGCTGCTGTCAAGTTTCACATAGATCTGACATGTCTGTACCTGTTCTAGCATGGCAGGATGGGCGTCTGTCTCGCTGGCCAGAGTTGGGTGGGGCAATGCCGGTCTCTGCCTGGTCCCAGGACACAGAAGATGGCAGTGGGCAGTGCCTCCTCACTGGTGGTGGTGTTGTGTTACACATTTCCATGCCCTGCCATCTCTATGGTTCCTGGGGCTAATGCCAGTCTGCTGTCACAGGTGATGGCATGGACCGGGTGCCAGGGTATGAGGAGGAACCATTCTCTGCTGCCTCCTCTCAAGAGAGCCCTGAGAACAGCAGACAATCCTGTGTGCCAGGGGCTTCAATTTAAAGGCATTGGTGGGTTGCACTCACCTCCAGTGGAGAGCCCTGGGTGCATGAATACAAGTCTCCTCTCAGACAGACTTTCACTCGCCCATCGGCACACACCCACTCATGCAGAGAGTCTGTATGGACACTCACTTCTGCAGAGACTCTGACACTCTGACCTGCTCCATTGCCATCTTTTCTCCTCCTGAAATCTTTATTTTTATTTCCCTAACTATTGGTGTGAGGAAGCTGTTCAACTGATCTTTTTTTATTCTTCTGTTATAAAAAGTCTGTCCATAATTTTTGTTGTTTATTCTATATCGTCTATCTTTTTCTAAAAAGATTAATTTTAATGAGTATTTTATATATTCTGGATACTGACTACTTGACATGATACTTTTTAAAATAACTCCTAATGTGGCTTTTCACTTGCATTTTAAGTCTTTATTGCTTATATAAGCATATATATATGCATATACATATATGTGCATTTATTTATATGCATATGTGCATCTATATATTCATTCATATTGGTAAACATGTAAGTTTTGTATTCTTTGAGATTGTTTTTATTATTGTATTTTTAAATTCACTTTCCCCATTAAACTCTGAACTTATGGAAGCATACATAGTGCTTACATTGTTCCATGAGTTACCTATTTCCAGTTCCTGACAGAGAGCTTGAAACAATCAATAAGTACTTCCTGATTGAATGAAGAAGTGATTTAATCCTGCCATCTGCAGAGACTTGTAAATAAAAAACAGCAATAATTGGCTTAATGAATCATTAAGTAAAAAAGTTTTTTTGTGTACAAGTGCTTCAGAAAAATAAAATAGATATACAAGACATGGCTATCTACTCTGTAGGAATTTTCATCACCACAAATTCTTTTCTTTTCACAATTGGGTCCATAATCCCTTTATTTAGTCTACTTTAAACAACAGACTGTTATAAGTATTATTTTTTAATACCTACAGCTGTTTTAGACATTTTCAGCATTTGCTTCACTGTGTGTTTTTTATCAAGTAAAACAATTTTAATGTAGCTTGTATCTTCAGGAAGTTATTTGAAACACCTGCATTTAACTAAGCATTAGTAAAATTTGCCACATGTTCTCACTGCATGAAACTTGTAGGTTGAACATTTCAAAAATGTGAATGGAAAAAACAAACTTTAAAGTTACTACTATTATTTATAATAATTAAGATGTGGAATGGAGAGTGTATCAGCACAATAGAACAGAAAACTATTTTTGCTATTTTAAAAATGGGAAACCTTTAATTATTATTTTTTGAAGAACTCATCAATGGCTTTTGATCCACAACTTAATAGAGTTATTATATGAATAACTAGAGAGACCTGGGAATAATGCCAACACTATTAGGTAGTAAGATAAAGAGCATAGAACAGATGGAGAGTTTTCCTTTATAAAACTTTTCGTGTTACCTGGGCATGACAGACAAGGCTCAGCAAATGTTGTTCAAAGCAGCCAAAATGGTATCAGGCATTCTAACCACTAGAATTATCTACTCACTAGGGTAGCTTACAGCTTATCACAATTCATAATGACAACTACCAAACTGAATTATACAGACATATTTTAAGGATAGTCTAAAAAGATAGATATGTGGATTTATTTTATCATTACCTAAGCACACAATTTATGGTAATTTTATTAATCACAAGGTTACATTTATTCAGATAAGCAATCCATGATTTTAGGCTAAAAATATACCATACACTAAATATAAGTTGTTTATATTTGTATTTTTGTATCCTTTCAAACAAACCCCTACCTGGGATTTTTGTAAAACTTATATATCTAACACAAGATTAATTTGTCTACTTGAATATAGTTTTGTTTTTTTGTTTTTTTTTTAAGATGTGAAGTACAATTCAGGGTTAGGTATACAAATGGTCATTGTGCAGGTAAAGTTTGGGCCTCATTCACCTGGTTTGAGATCAGGCACTGTTACTGATCCCTACTTGGTCGCTACTTCACCTGGTTTGAGATCAGGTACCCTTACTGATGAAGTATGCCCCCCACCTCTCCTGGAAGTTTCCCACTACTGCCAATCCCTTTCTTATAGTATTATAATTGTTCAAATTGTTTAGGGTCATTCCGCTTATGAGTGAGAACATGTGGTATTCAGTTCTTTGTTTCTGTGATAGATTGCTCAGTATTATAGACCCTAAGTCCATCCAGGTTGCTGTGCAGTTCATAATTTTGTCCTTCTTTATGGTTGCATAATATACCAACATGTATATGCACCAAATATTTTTATCCAGTCCTCTTTCGATGGGCAGCACAGTTGGGTCTATATTTTTGCATTGTGAATAATAAAGATTTAATGGACTTGTCTTACAAGAGTTACTTAAGAGAGAAGAAAAAAGAATATAAAAATCTGTTTAAAATAGTATAACTGAAAACAATTATTTTCAGTAAATGTAGTAGTGTTTGTTATACCTTCAAAAGATAACTTTTTTCTAATATTTAAAGGAGGACGGCAAAATTTGTCACTAAGGCTAACATAGTCTCAGAGCAAGAGGGCTGACAAAAATATACATTAAAAATATGTAATATAAAATTACATATATAAAAATAAACATATATATATCATATGTGTACACACACTTGGGTACATATATATAAAATTACATATAAACATATTTGTATATACATGTAGTTATATATATGAATGTATATACATAAAGTTTACATACATATGAATACAAATGGATACCCTCAAAAATACCAGAATTATTTTTTGGAGGGTGGGCCCCCTGTATACAGGATTCTCGCACTAAGTAAGTGCTCTAGGAACCCATCAGCATCAGTATACCAGCTAGTATTGTTGTGAGAGGCTGTATTCGGCTTCAGATAATTTTTGTTTTGGAGATTCTTTCAATTCACTTGCCCATTTCATGATGAGTGATTTATGAGCACACCTGCCCACACAACTCTGAGTGTTAAGCAGTTTTTGACCAAAAACAGCATGACCCTCATGACTTCTTCCCTAATCACCCAATCTCACCCCAAGAGATTTTTTTGTTTGTTTCTCCAATGAAGAAAGTTCTCAACAGGAAACATTTTGACAACGTGGAAAAGATGAAACAAAAACATCATTGACATCAAAATTGATTAGTTCAAAAACCATTTTAAGCAGTGGGAAAGTATCTCAATAGATGCATTGCACCAGAATACTTTGAAGGTAGCTGAAGTTTAGGCATGTAAGAATAATTACAAATTTTTTTATAAGTCAATTCCGTTTATTGGAGGGTCCCTTCTCATACATACATGTGTATATAAATACAGAAATATATATGTGCATGTATATTTTTTTCCTCTACTCCACCTACTTTTTTTTCTTTTTCTATAACTGGACTTCTTTTCTTTTTCTTCTATTACCTGTCCCTCATTTTCTTGTCCTCTTTTCTTGTCTTTGCCTATATAAAAATGGAAAAGAACAAAAGAATAATTCTGAAATAAAAAGTGCAAAGATCATAATTTCTTCAATAGCAAGCTCTGTCAGGTTATAGTCACAATTATTTCTCTATAAGCTAACACATTTTAGGTTTGTTAATGGTATACCAGCCAATCTAGTTTCTACAACTTCAAATTTTTCCCAGGTTTCAGTGTTATTAAGTAGCAGGTCTAGTGTTTGAATCCAGGCCTTCTGGATCAAACCTATTTGCTCTTTATTGCTGCATTTTGGTTGACAAAAAGCTCAAGACAGATTTTTAAGATATTTTAGAATATAAATGGCATTTCTTGGAAATCAATTGAACATGAAAGAGAGGGATTGGAGTGAACCAAGAAAATGCCTGGATTAGTCAAAGAAAAAAAAAGTGGTAGTCAAGGGAAATTCTAATACATAGTAAATCAGTGATGGTTTGTTCAGGAAGCAAAAATCACATTGGGTATTATAACAGATGAAATTTAATATTGGCAGTTGGTTACACTGGTGTTGAAGTCTGGGAGAATTAAAAAAAAAGTACAAAAAATATAACTGCAGGAAGTAGTTACTATGCCTAGAGCTGGGAGCACAAAAAGAAGTTGCTGTTACCAAAAACTAGAAGCTCAGAGGAGGGGTCTGTAGAATTGGGGATTAGGCCCCTGAGCGAATACTGCTATATGCTACAGGTTTTGTGTGTGCAAAGAGGAGTTGAATGCTGAAGCCAATGACTGCTAGGATTATGCTGACAGGGGTAGTAAACAAATTGTGAAGAAATTCATCTTCTGCTTGCCAGTCCTCCTGGGTTGCCACTCAAAAAAACAAAGAGGAAGCCCATTAGTAAAGGAGAAATGTAATTTGCATATTTTCTACAAAGCTTGTGATGTAGTTTGAATATTTGTCGCCTCCAAATTTCATGTTGAAATGTGACCCCCAATGTTAGAGGTTGGACCTAGTGGGAGGTGCTTGGGTCCTGAGAAGTGGAGTCCTCATAAATGACTTGGTGCCCTCCATGGGATAATAAGTGAGTTCTCATTTTATTAGCGTACATGAGAGCTGGTAGTTTGTAAAAGAGGTTGGCACCTCCTTTACTCTTCCTCTTTCACCATGTGACACCCAGTTCCCCTCTCCTTCCACCATGATTGGAACTCTCTGAAGCCCTCATTAGAAGCAAATGTTGGCACCATGCTACTTATAAAGCCTGTAGAACCATGAACCAAATAAATCTCTTTTCTTTGTAAATTACCCAGCCTTAAGTATTCCCTTAGAGCAACACAAAACTGACTGATATAGCCTGCTTTTTTTTCTTTTTTAAAAAATGAATTTTGCTTCTGAGGCATAAAATGTACATAACTAACACATAGAGCCTAGAGGTATTGGTGCTGATGGAGTGGATAATAAAGTAAGAACAGAAACAGTTCGATTTAAGGCATGTGTGAGACATGTAGTTAGAACACAGGTAGATGATTTATTAGCATGTGTCTGTAGCATACAGGTAATGCTATTATTTTTGTTGTTGTTTTGGGGTTTTTTTGAGTTGGAGTCTCACTCTCACCCAGACTGGAGTGCAGTGGCCAGGAACGGCCCGCAATCCTTCCGCTGGGTTGGGCTCCGACAATCCTTCCGCCTCAGTCTTCCAAGTAGCTGAAACTACAGGCGGGCGCTACCATGCCCGCTATTTTTTTTTTGAGTTGGAGTCTCACTCTGTCGCCCAGACTGGAGTGCAGTGGCCGCTCCCGGCCACCGCAGCCTCGACCTGCTGGGCTCCGGCGATCCTTCCGCCTCAGCCTTCCAGTAGCTGGAACTACAGGCGCGCGGCTACCACGCCCGGTTAAATTTTGATTTATTGTAGAGATGAGGTCTCACCTGCCCAGGCGGGTCTCGAAGCTCAGGCAATCCACTCACATCAGCCTCCCAAAGCGCTGGGATTACAGGCTGAGCCACCGAGCCCGACTTTTTTTTTTTTTTTAATTGTAGAGATGAGGTCTCGCCAAGTTGCCCAGGTGGGTCTCGAATCCGCGGACTCAGGCAATCCACTTACCCCAACCTCCCAAAGCGCTGGGATTACAGGCTGAGCCAAGGAGCCAGGGTGGTAATGCTATTATTAAAAGCAGACTTCATTCATTCATGCATGCATTCACTTACCAACCCATTTATATTTAAATATTACGGACCCATTAAAGCATCCAGATAATTAAGAACAATTGAGAGTTAAAAAAAAAAAAAACAACCTAAGGATATATATGCAGTGGTCTCCATTTGTAAAGGTAATCTATAGAGGCTCAGGATACTTACCGCTTACCAGATGTTTGATCTTAGCTGTTTAGCCTCTCTGTACCTCAATTTCCTTTTTTTGCAAAATGAGGATAATAATATTTGCTTCATTGTATTGTTTTCAGGATTAAGAGAATCAATTGCAGATGCTTAGAATAATGCCTACCACATTGTAAGTGTCCAATAAGTATTAGTTTTACTGTGGTTATGGGAACACTTTTTTAAAAGAGTCAGAACATTGCTAAAGAAAGAGACAAAATTAAGACATATGTATTGAATCTCTACAACACAATTTTTTACTGTGTTTTGCTCCTGTGTATGGCTGCTCTGGTTGTACACTACACAGCTCCATGGGTGTTATTTATGTCACGGTAACTTGCAATGAGGCAGCTGAGGTAATTCACCACTTAGGCAAAGCATAAAGCTTGTTTTCTGCTTAAATGAATACTAAATGTTATTTCAGGCTTCTATAATTATACTAGCTGCTTTCTGATTTATTGGTGACAGAATCAATAGTAAGAGAGAAATAAAGTCAAATACATGCACATGTATAAGCTTTAAACTAAGTTTTTAGAGAGTTTCTGTAAAATGGTAGATTTAAGACATGATTCAGGTGTTAATTCAGCTTTTTTAAATGCAATGATGCATAGTCTAGCTATGGAAGAACATCTATAAAGAAAAATTCATGCAGAAAAAAGTATAATATAAAGGAATACAGTTACTAACAACTCAGCAAGTAAACACTACCCAAGCTGGAAAAGTAGTAGTTAGAAAATGCATGGTGGGATTAGTAGGTTGATAGTGAGTTTTAAAACAAACTGGGTAAGAATTTTATACTCTACATTCTATTTTACACTCTACATTCTAACAAAAAGAATATCTTGGTACATTTTCATAGTAAAATTTTTCTTTTATCTTACCTTACCGTCAAAATTGAAAGCTCCACTTGCTTTACTCAATTATTGTGCCTAATGTAGCTTATCTACAGAGACTTGTAAAAAAAATCTAGATGGAGATAGCCATAATCCAGACACTTTGCTTGCAAGAGAATGTGGAAAGCCTCTACTTATGAACTTGTTCATTTACACAGTAAAATCTGATCAAAGCTTACTTTTTCATATCTTCTCATCTCAAATTCATCTTCAGTCACTTAATATAAATCTTTTATTCCAGGTATTTAGGGATAGGGTACATTTGAATTTCTAGTATGAGTCAACTTGTCTAGAAATGTGTGAGAAATATAATATTTTGGAGAAGACAGCTTATGGTTGAAAGATGTAAGTTACAATTAGTTTTATCCCTGATGGCTTTATCTTTATCCAAATGACATAAAAACTGGACCAAATTTAGAAGTATGTGATTACAAATAATGGCTTAGTTATTTTCATTATTTCCCTTGACAGAGAATTTTATAAAAACCTGAGGAAAACATTAAGAAACGAGAATGACAGAATATATAATCCTAAAAAGAGAACAGCCAGATGAAAGCGCAACTCTTCTTCTGTTTCTCCCTCTGGGAAGTAAGCCTAGCAATTTCATTTTCCTTGAAGCCTCTGGTGAAGGTTAAGAAATACTTTGAACAAATGCTTTAATGCTTGAGTTTGTTCAACCATAATTTAAACATTTTTAAATTTATGCTTTACAGAGTCTCAAGATAAGGTTAATTTGTCATCTACTATAATTAGAAAGACATAAAAATAGTTAACATAATTTTGCCTCATTTATTACATTAATCTGTATACATTATGGTCAATGTCAAGTAAATATTTACTACTGTCTGCTATTATTATTTTGTCTCCATTCAATAAAATTAAACTTTGAATACTACATTTAATAAATGATGGTTATATATGTTTTGACACTAAAAGACTATTATACTTGTTTCTGAGTATTTGTTTTATAAATTCACGTTTTTTATACTTTTATGAAACTTACCTCATTATCTCTATCATAATTTCATATATAATTTAGATTATAAATATATTAAATATATTAATTAATGTATTAACTTTTGAGAAAACTCATTATAAACTAAAGAATAATGTCAGTCTGTATTTTTAACAATAGTCTGAAATATTATATAAAATATTAGTTATTTTTTCTTGTTTATCCACTTTAGATGCCCAGAAAATTACTGTATAGCTTTTAATATAGACCAAGTATGCAGAATAATAGGTATAGAACAAATTGAATATGAAAAGGACTAGGGAAAACTATATTTGGAAATGATTTTTCCTCAAAGGTAACATGAAAATGACAAAAAAATTTATATTTCATGACTCTTTTTTTTAAAACATCAATATCAATATATTAGATATGTTTTATTGCAATCAAGAGAAACTTTGCCTTGTTTTTTTCCATAGTATCATAGTTAAGGCAGCATTATACTATTTTGTCGAAACTAGTTTCAATATCCTATGAGAATTGAGTCTATAAATGCAGAAAAGAATGCTAAATAAATTACTTATAATTGATATTGGAAGGTAAAACGGACAGTCTGGCTTTGATTCAGCCAGACTCATATGATGATATTAAACAAGCACATTTGAAGGTATAAGTGAAACTTGGTGAAATTCTTGTTACTAGAATGTCAACTTGATAGGTATAATTGTTATCTATGTATAAATAGTTTCTGAGAGCTACATGACTTGGCTTAGTGATTTAAGAATCCAAATTAGAGAGCCTAGACTGCCTGGAGCCACAGGTTTAAATCCTGTCAACCAACTCCTTCCTTTTTCTGAAACAGATAAACCAAGTTCCAAAAAGCCAGCTCTTTGTGTAAGGTGGGGATCTTTCAATGACACCTTCAAATCATGGCCTGACTATACTTAGGGAATATTTAAGATTATTTTATCTGTTTTGTGCAATAGTGCATCTTTGTGCTTTGCCAGAATTCTGGGACCCAGACCAAAATACCAGGTGGGCCAACCACCACCTGATTCCAATAGGGTATTTGAAATTTTAAAATATTTTCATATCTTTTACTGACACTGGAATTTTTTTAAAGGAGATAAAGATAAAAGGAATAATTTTGTACAAACTCCAGGAAGATGACCTTTGATAATAAGATATTTATAAACTACTTTGATCATTCAGTTAACAGTTGAAAAGGAAAAATAACGCATCAAGTAGGAATATTCGGTGGTACTCTTAGGTCAGAAAGCAAATGAAATGCAGGAAATCCAAATGCTATGGTACTCAAGGGAGCTTTAACCACTCAGACATCTGTTAGGCAGCTAATGCAACCAGGCACACACACCTCATTAAAGGTAGTCCTCAGTTATTCAGATGACAGCATAATGACCCAGAATAGTAAGAATAATTTAACTAGTGGGGTAAAGCCTCTTGATTTGCTTTTTGTTTTTTTCAATCTGAAAATGAGAACATAAGTATAACAAATTTGTCTTATTTCATAAGAAAAGCAAAAATACTGTTCAAGTGAAATAGCATAGAGTTTATTTTAAGAAAGTAAAGTGTTCAATAACTTTTTTAAAAAGGTAAGTTGAGTTATGAGGATAATTAATAGAGAATAAAGAGAACAAGATCAGACAATTAATATACTACCCATGTAACTTGATGAAAAAAACCCAAAATTTCCTTGAAGAGTTGAACAAATAAAAAATGACAATATATGTAGACAGATAAGATTCTTTTCTGGTCAGAAAAGATTATTAAATAAGAATCACAATACTTTTGTACATAATCTTTATTTCTGTCAGCTAAAAGAATTAGCAGTATTAAAAGTTATTGGGAAACAAAGGTATTTTAATTAAGAATCAGAAAATTAAGACGCTTCTAAGTTGTGTTCTTACTACTGACTTTACTGAAAATATGAGAAAGATTATTGACTACGCAGAAGTTATTCCACCTGCTTTGAAAAAACTTACATACCAATTAAGCGTCATTGCTATAAACAAACCCACTGAAAATATTACTTTTTGTAGACAATGAGTTATATTTAATTCATAGCCATAAACAGTGAATTCACGGCTCTCTTGATGGGAGCCATTACAAAGTCCTTTAGCTAAGTACCACGCAACTTTAGAAAGAAAAACTTTTGTCTTTAAACTTCTCTCAGCTGTAGAGAGAACAGAACAGAAACACAAGGACAAAGTTCAGGAGAATATCTGCAAAGAAGGAGCAAGCACATTTTCTCTTGAAGCCTCATATACCCACATCATGCCAAAATATTTAAGAAAGAACTTTTTTTTTTCTTTCCGGAAACCAAGCACTGTTTATGATGAGCAAATATTTCTTTTCCATCTAGAAAAAGATTTGAAATACATAGCAGTAACAGCTGCTCTTTCTGAATTCCAAAAGTAGCCAGGAATTCACTCTATAATTATATATAATGGACATCAACTTGCCCATCTAGATTTTTTTCAGTTTACAATATCCCAGGAATTTACAGGTGTCACAACTTTACCATATTCAACTACTGAAAGTGTAGTAACCGCCAAGACTACCACCAACTTCTCATACAGAAAAGTTCAAATAAGCCCCGAGGTATATCACTAAACAGATGAAGTGTGTTTTCAAGGCAGTCACTAGGTATACAAGACAATGAAGAATGTCACAGTAATTGCAAATAATATTTTGCCAAACAATTAGATTCCAACAGAAGTGTTCAAAAGGAATTCTAGTTTGCAATAAAGACAAAGAGTTCTTTACTTGAGAGGCCATCTGTTCTACTCTTAATGTCCTAGGAAAATAATTTGGGTATGGAAGCTGACTGACATTTAGTTTTATACTACTTATTGTCCTCATTAATCTGTAAGAATTTCAAAGACACAAAGTAAATATTATACTGTGATGACCATATTTATGAACCAAAAATTAAAGTATACAGGTCTGATATAAGAACAAAGTATTCTAATTTAATATATCTTAGAAATTCAAGAATGTGTGGTGACTTAGCTTACAAATTTTTAAATTCTTCATAACTCCTAGCACCATATCTTTTCTATAAATGTTAGTTTTTAAATGTTATTGAATTAGTTATTGAATGAATTAAGATGATAATTAAAGTTGTAATTAATTTAACATAAATTAAAGCTTTCCTACAGATTCAGGGCTATGTTCATCTGCAAAATTTAGAAGTTTTTTGGGGATTTCTGAATGTTAAATCAGAGGTTGATAGCATATAATAACTTTTCAGCATTTTTGTGCCATTCTATCAAAATGAATTAAACTGAAAATGATGAAGATATGAATCAACTTTTGACTAAAGTTTTAACAGTAACACAATCACATATGAAAATGTTAAAATTGTCCCAATCTCATTGAAACACCACAATAAAGAGTAAAAATATTGTCTATTATCATATAAATATAGCTTAGATTAAAATATACAATATGGTTGGTCAAAAAGTAATACAGATTTTTTCAATTTTAGGATAATGAACTTCCACTATATTTATCTAATGTATAGTTATGCAAAATTGGAAAAATAGGCACTCATGATTATTCTTTCTACTCAAAATTAAACATTGTTTAACCTTTCTACTTTTTAAATTTTTCTACTTTTATTTATCATTTTTAATACTACTTTTTATTATTATACTGAGTATTAGATAAAGTATTTTTAAATTTCAATAAATTTGTTATGTTCACATAATGCTCAAAGGATTAATTTAACTGAGACATTTCATAATTAGCCAATCAGTTTTAGTAGTGAAAAATAAATAGGTGGGATTAATTAACTAGTCAATGAAGCTGGAACATTCCAAGAGTTATACAATAACATTGTGCAAATTTTATTGCTTGCATAGAGTCACCTGAATTGTAAGTAGATATTCAGTGGGTTTCTCCTACAATAGTTCTTTTCTTTTGACATAAGAAGAGTTCTATATTCTGCTTTGTTTTCATTAAATGAACCATTTAATTTTTAAAGAATTTTTCTTACTGTGTATTTCAGGTTTCAGTTCTCAAAATAACTCACTGGAAAATAATTTGTAAATTCATACCCATTAGTTGCTAATATTTTTTGTTGGAAAATAAATGTAGCAAGTTTAGCTTAACCATCTGTATTTGTACATATATGTATGTGAGTGCTGTAAGAAGAAAAACAACTACTCTTTGTACCAGGGATTTAGGTTTCATTTCATGGAAAGAGTTGGTAGTTTTTTGTTGTCATGACTTAATATCAACCCAATAAAAAATTGCTTATTCAATACAATGCAAAGGTAAATTAACCTTTTCTTCTACGATATATATGCTGCAATTTTAAAACCATTTGTAGAAATATAAAGTTTAGAAAAATGCAACTTTTACTTTTACAGTTTAATACTTTATTCCTAGTATTACCTTAGAATGTTTACTCGTACTCTAAACCTTTGTTATGATTCCCTCACCCTCACCCACATTGTGTCGACCTTCAAGCCATTACTTTTCAGTTTCAAGTCCTTTCTTTTATACTTTGCTGTATGAGGCTTAGAACCACATTTTCCAATTACCAGCCGCCTTTCAGTTGGGTTTTACTGGAAGAAGAAAGGAAATCTGGAAGAGAGAAGGGACTTGACGCCTCCTGTTTGGTTTCTGTTTCTGTCAACCTTGTTTCAGCAATAATTCTTTACTCTGGTTCCAGTTCTCTACTTAAGTTTCACATTCCCAGTACTAACCTCACCGAGTCACCTCAGAAATACCAGCAACAATAGGCTGGTTTCCTCTCTTCAAAGTTCTAAGTCTCAGTTGTGCAGGAGCACTGAGCTGAGCTCCTGAGGCACCAGCACCAGCTAAGCAGTACCCTCTGCTCAGATGTCCCGTTTCCAGTGTCACAGGTAAGCTTTTCCTTCAAGTTCTTGTCTGCATTCCAAACTCAACCATTCCCCATTTTTCCCAGTAGTTACATTTCCTTCAGTTGCTTCTTTTGTGATACCTCAGTGTTCTCCATTTTCATTTCTCTAATACCTTCAAACAATTTCTTATATTAACTGTTTATCTAGTCATTGCTAGGCCATTGCTATGGTGTGGTCATGTGCTCTTTGAGCTATGGTCAGAACATGTTTTCTTAAGCTTTGGCACCCTCCCAAACCTTGGGAAGGTGAATCTCCTCTTTCTCACTCTCTAATTTATTTTCTAAATGAACTATATTTTCTAAACTAAAAAAAAAAAAAAAAGTTTATCTATTAAAATATCTGTCTGGTGTGTTTTTTAACCAAACCCTGACTGACATTCTCACTAATCACAACCCATCATTTAGTGACTTTTCTTAAAGAAAAGCTGGATTGCATTTTAAAGATCATCTGGCCCAGTGCTAATATGGAAAAGCACCTGGAAGTCAAAGTGTTCTTTGGGGATTTCCAAAAGCTTAACAACAGACCATAAAACACTGACATATTTAATTATCTCACATGAACTGGAAACATTTTTACCAGCAGAAATATGATTCTATTATAATTCTGCAAAATAAATTATATTCTAAAGTACAAAGAAGATGAGATGGTGATGTAACATGATTTACCATTTCCAATATTTCCATTAATATTACTGAACTACTAACTCATATGTGCTTAGTTTGCTGGTTTTTATTAACTGGTAAATGGCAATAAAGGTCTAATTACTATTACTGAGAAACAAATCTTAAAGTTAAGAAAATTATTCAATTATAGTGGGTGATAACTCAGCACAGTCCCTGGAGTTGAAGAGCATCTAAGAAATTCAGTCTAATGCCCTCATGTTATAAAGAACCTTTCTTTCAAATGAAATATAACAACTAAATTATAAGATCAACATCCTCTGATAATGCAAGGATACTTATTTTTTGCTGGAAATATTTATTGCTAGAAACAAATATGTTATTTTAAAATTTTGGATTATTTATAAAAATTGCTCAGCAACTCAGGGCTAATCTGGGCAAAAATTGACAGTACATAGAACATATAGCTCTAAATTTACAAAGTGGTTTGAAAAATAATAAACTGTATCTGAAATAAAAAACTGGTTGGTTTGCTTGAATAAATCTTTTCTGAACAGTATCAAGACCCATAATAAAGAAATTAGAAACCTTTTATTACAATTTATAAAATCTCAACAATGTAAATGCCATTGTAAATAGGTCTATTTTCAAAGAAACATAAGCAAACAAGTTTTCTTTGATTGTATTTATGAATAAAATTTTAATTTACAGTCATTAATTTTTAAAAGTATCTGATAAATATAGTTTTAGCTATACTGTCTCAATTGATCCCCTGTGCCAATCAAGTGAGGACAAGTGGGCACCTATTTTTTCTCTTTTCTTGAGTGGATTCAGCATGTCTACGTAAGATCCTGAATCCCGGTTGTCAAGACTTCAGTCCAGACTCAAGCAAGTCCCACAGTTAGTTTCTCTCTTTTCTCTTTTCTTTACCCTTGAAAATGCCTTCCTTCCTTCCTTCCTTCCTTCCTTCCTTCCTTCCTTCCTTCCTTCCTTCCTTCCTTCCATTTGTTTGACGAGATTTCACTTTGTCTCCCAAGCTGGAGTGCAGTGGCAGAATACTGGCTCACTGAAGCCTAGACCCACCTGAGTTCAAGCAAACCTCTTACCTCAGCATCCTGAATAGTTGGGACTTCAGTGGCACACCACCATGCAAAGTTTTTGGTTTGTTTGTTTGTTTGTTTGTTTGTTTGTTTGTTTTATAGAGACAAGGTATCACTATGTTGCCCAGTTGCCCAGGCTGGTCTCAAACTCCTGGGCTCAAGCAATTTTCCTGCTTCAGCCTCCCAAAGTTCTGGGATTACAGGCATGAACTACCATACCCAGCCTATCTTTGCAGTGTTTTGATATAGCATATATTTACATACTTGTCTAAATTCTATAGATTTTGCATTTTTCACGGGCAGAGGTGGTGTTTTTTTCCTCAGTATCTTTTATACCTAGAAAATAACTGAAAAACAGAAAAATAGTAACAATATTATCTGATTTAAAATATCTTCTGAATGTTGCACTCCTTCAAAATAAATCTTTCTCATTATAATTTTATCCATGTATCCATGAAAAGTCATTACCTGCATGTGTCATCATAACTAATGTACATTCTAGGAAAAAAAATCTATTTTTCCCCCTTTTGTTACTATAGGGGCAATATTGAGCAAGGGGGGAAGGACCTTTCAATCTAAGGTCTTCTGTCTCTTCCTCAAGTTTAGACAATCTATGCTCAGGTATTACCTCCTCCACACTGAGCTGTATATGACTAAGGATTGGTCTAATAATTGCTGCTTTCAAAACATAAACTCAGAAACATTGGCAGTTTAAGCATTTTCTCTGCGACTATAGAATAAAATAAGTACTTTACTCTGTTAAAGGAATACCAGACTTCAGACATCAGAAAACAGAGAAACATAACAATTAATAAGGCAATTTACTCACAAGGCAAATGTGACTAATCTCTCAGCAGTGACTGGCAGTTCATTCCAGAAAGAGTTTTCCTTTTCTCTCATAATTCATGCACACTTGAATTTCTGATTCTCCAATGAGACATTTAGAGACATGGTTTCTTCCAACAGAGAATATTTTCAGTTAAGAATAGCACATGTGTGTTTATGAGGATGGGGATTAATAATTTGCAAACCATAATAAAATAATGCTCATTTCAACAGAATTCAATTTTTGTGATTGCCATGCAAAACAAGGTCTGAAGAATAAATTATGAATTTTTAATTTTCTTTTGGGGGGATTTAAAAGACAAAGCAATAATATGCAAGGGAAAGTGGCTAAATTCTCATTTAGAAATTCTGTGCTTAATTCTGGTCATCTCTGATTGTTCTCCAACCCAAATGGAAATGCTGTTCAAGTGCTTGACAAGGCTTTTGTAGATACATGTTTGCCATGTGGAATGACACTTTATCATACAACAAGTTGCTCATTTGAGATAATATATGCTAAATTTAATCAAGATGTTTCTTACCAGCAAACACAAAATGTCACTTGATAGATTTCCAAATTCAGGTGCTTATAAAAACAAATCTGAGAAGCAACATTATTTTTAAATCCTACTGAACTACATAAAACAATTGAAAATTATGGAATACTTTAATCTTTATAGGCTTACAAAATGAAAAGTGATCAGAGCTCTGGGAATGAGTTCTTTAGAAAGGTTTTCCAAGTAGTTCTACAATGGAAAATAGAATCCATGTGCTCTTATTTACCTAAACATGTTCAAACAAAATTTCAATGTTTATATGAAAAAATCAAAATATAGTGATTTAATGCCTAGCCAACACACACAAAAAACTTGTAATAAGACTGACTATTTCCAATTTACACTGTTAATAAAAGTAAAATAGTGAACTATTCTCATCACTCTATAGCATACCAATATGTAAAAAATGTTTTTGATTGTTATTCAAAAACTTGAAGATGCCATTGTTTAAAATCCAAAATTTAGTTCTGAGAATGGTAAAAAGGCACAAATATCCTGTTTTGTTTAATTGAAAAAAAAAAGAATGGAGATATAAGGAAAATTGTGAATTCCAAAGTAGAAGACACAGTTCCTAAATCTTGTTCGTGCACTAAGTCAATTTAGTCCTTTTTATAGAAGTTATACTCTAATGGGGAGGGAGAAAGAAATATATAAGCAGTAAATAACAAATGCTAAAAAACGAAAAAAGCAGGTGGTTGAGATAGAACATAATGAAGTGATAGAATTGGTAGCCATGTTAAAAGGGTTATCAGAAAATGTTCCTTTAAGCATGGTCTCTGCTTAGAAGCAAAAGATGAAAAGTATTGGTGTACTGTGGAATTTTCTGTGAAGTGTTTAGGAGTGAAATGTCATACAGTTTGCAATTCATTTTCAAATGATTCAACTACCTGAAATATACATGGAAATAGAAAGAGAACACTGAAAAAGGAAACTTTGTAAAAAAAATGTTAAAAATTGATGACTTTAGGTAAAAGGCGTATATATGAGTGTCATACTATTTTTTTTCAATTTTCACATCAATCTGATATTTTTAAAATAAATATTGGGTGGAAAAAACTTATATAAAAACACAGAATATAGAGTTAATTGCTCTATAGAGTAGGTTTTCTATAAAATTCTCCATGACATCTTTCTTTTTTAGAACAAGAACAATGCAGTCTCATGTCCAGCAACATAACACATATTGTCATAGCAGATAATGGTGCAGCAAATGCTTAAAATAGAGGAGACAGCCAGAATTATGAATATGCTAATATCTGAAGGATATCTATTTTTCTATGCCTCTTTGGTTACTTTGCCTGGCATACTCTACAATTTCACCATATCTCTGCTCTCATATCTCTTTAACTTCTCTAGGGCTTGGTATAATTCTGGTTTCTTTTGCACATTGCACTACCTACTTCTCCTTTCCTTGTCTTACTTATCATACCATTGCTTCTCTCTCGCAGCTTGATTTTTTAATCTCTCCGTTATACTCTTTAGCATAGCATACATGAGCCTGCAAAATCTGGTTATCTTTTGCTAAGCTCATTTCCTGTAGACCCATTTGTTTTTTTCTCTGCTCTAGTTTGTTTTTTTTCTCTGCTCTAGCCATCCTAAATCACTATAAATTTCCTCCTAATGCAGGAAGTTTCCCAATCTCATGACTTTATTGAAACTGCTTTTTACTTCAAATGCCCTACTCTACAAATCTCTGTACACTACCTCTGCCCAAACTATTACTCAATATTGATTTCAGAGATTTTTTTAACAGTGTTTCATCCCACTTCAGAACTATCTATCTTATAATTCCAAAACATTTGATAAAATTTATTTTCATGAGTTTTTTATTTTAGAATAAAAATTATTTTAAATTAGAAACCCTGTCTAATTCAATACAGATGCACAACACTAAGTACTCTGTGTGTCATAAGAGAGTAATTGAATAAATGTCTGTTGAAGTGATGAATGAGTTTAAAAATCAGAACTAAAATTATCCAATCATCCTTAATATTGCTACGCCAACATAGATTTATGCTTATTATGAAAAATGATTTAAATATATGACATTCATTTAAAAAATATTTTGACATCTGCTATGTACTGGTCTAGAGTTAGTTGATAACTTTAAAGAATAGGGAGGTGGTGAATTGGCAACAAAACCAGTGGGAATGTAAGAGTCTTTGTAGGAGCAAGTGTCCATAAAGACAGTCTGAGTGAGTGTGTGTATGCAAATAGGTGAGTGAAAGTCTGTCTGAAGGGAGACTTGAGATCAAGCAACAGGGGCTCCCCTCTGGAAACAGCTGAAACCAACCACTGCCCTGAAATCAGAACATCCAGAAAGCAGAATCATCAGTCTTTCTCAGGGGTCTCTCAGGAAGAGGCAGCAGAGATCAACTGCTCCTCAGCATCTGGCACCTGACCAATGCCACCACCTGCAGCAGCAGGACAGGCACTGGCAGTGGCAAGTGTGAATAAAGTATGGCAAGGAAATCTGGATCTGAGCACTGACACTGGCAAGGAGATGTTGGCTGTCATCATTTTCTCTGTTCCGGAACTGGGCAGAGACCCCTGTCAGCCCACCCAACTCTGTTTAGCCTCCAACATGAGACCCAGAGGTGATCTCTGCATCCTTCTGGGATCAACCATCACTGGCCCAGAGAGGAAATTTCAGGAGTGGATATGGAGAGACAGCCACCTCACCTCCACACTGGACCAGGCACAAATGTGTCTGATCTGAGGGAAAGACTCAGCTGCAGCAGCAGCAGCAGCAGATGAACTGAGTGAGTCCAGATCTTATTCACCCTTCCCCACAGCAGTCCATAGTGGTCAGCCTATACCAAGAGCAGAAGGAAGGGGCTGGAGACCAGAGTCCACGCCCTATTTAGGTGGCAGACAAAAAGGTTGGTGGTGCTTGGGAAAAGAACCTGAAGTTCCAGAAATGACCACAGAGAGAGCTCTTTTTTTCCCCTTTCTTTCTGCTTTTGTTTAAGTTTTTGTACTTGTTTTATGTTATTTTTCTGTTTTTCTTTTTCTTTTTTCTTTTTTTTTTTTGGTTTTTCTGTTTGTGCATGGGTATTTTTGAGGGTGAGTGCATCATCAGACATTTTTGGTTTATATGTTAGTTCATTTCTATGTTTTTTTGTTTTTATTTCTTTGTTTATTCATTAGTTGGTGTGACTGTCATTTTCCCTTCTTCTTCTTCTTCTCTCTCTCTCTCTCTCTCTCTTCATCTTCTTTTCATCTCATTTCTTCTTTTTTCCATTCTTTTCCTTTTTCTTACCTAATTTTGCTTTCAGGGGATATACATATGCCCCCACCATGTGGGAAGTGGATTACTGGGGACTACACACCTGTCAGCAGGTACTGGAATATGCAGATAGCTTCTGAACCACAGCACTCCCATCACACCTTAATCAAATCTCAATACTGCAAAAGTATAGTCCTGCATCCCCATTCCAGCTTCAAAATTGAGCAAATCAAGAGGATCTACATAGGAAAGAATAGGGAATTGAGCAAACAGAAATGAAAGCTATCCTCCCATTACTAAGCAATGAAATTAAATAAGGGGGGAAGAACCATCACAAATGAAGAAGGACCACAGGTCCAGACTCCTGGGAAGACAGCACCTGAGAATACAGACTTCAGAACTGAAACAATGAAGAGCCCCCAGAATAAGTGGTCTCAACCCACAAACCCAGATATCAAGATATTAATAGAAAGAATGAATAGAAATGAGGAAAGAATGAAGGATATGATAACTGAGATGCTGGCAATAAAGAATACAGTAAGTGAAATAAATAACAAACTGGCAAGCCTGAAAAGCAGAATTAACCAAGCAGATGAAAGACAATGAGAGTCTGAGGGCCAAAATATGAAACAAATAAAAACTGTTAAAAGCACAGGAAAGAAGCTAAAAAGATGGAACAAAGCCTCTAAGAAATGTGTTATTATATTAAGAGGCTGATCTTGTGATTAATTGGCATTCTTGAGGCAGATAGAGAGACAGAGACTGCCCTGGAATAAACATTCCATGAAATTATCCAAGAAACATCCCTCATTTCATCAGAAATATGACCATTCAAATGCAAGAGATTCAGAGAATCCCTGCAAAGACATCAAATGAAAAGATCAACTCCTAGACACATAGTAATTTGCTTACACAAAGAAGGTATAAAAGAAAAGATTCTAAAGGCAGCAAGAGAGAGCAGTCAGACTATCTACTGGGGAAGACTAATTAGAATAGCAGCAAACTTATCTACAGAAACACTGCAGGTTAGAAGAGACTAGAGTCCAATCTTCAAAGTTCTCAAAGATAAACAATTCCAACCCAGAATTTTCTATGCAGTTAAGCTACACTTCATCAGCAATGAAGAATAAAAATCTTTCCCAGACATCCAAGACATAAGAGTTTGTGCTGCCTCCAGACCAGCTCTACAGGAATTGCTTAAGAAAATATTAAATATAGAAGAAGGAAAAGAAAAAATGGCCATGTGCTCCCCAAGGGTGCAAGAAAAAGATTGAAAAACCACACATATATCAATCCCAAAATCAAAAAACAACAACAACAAACAACAACAACACTCTATAAGAAGCTCATGACAGGGATAAACTCTCACATCTCAATAATTTGCCTGAATGTGATTGGATTAAATGCACCACTGAAAAGATATAGGATGGCAAACTGGATTTAAAAAATGATGCAGCAATATACTATCTCCAGGAAACATATCTCACCAAAATGGACACTCACACTTAAAAAGAAGAGTATGGAAAACAAATTTTGGAGAACATGGAACACAAAAGAAAGCCAGAGTTGTGATTTTAATATCAGCCAACGTATCTTTTAAACTATTAAAAATTTTAAAAGATACAGAAAGTTACTACATAATGATAAAAGGTTCAATCCATCAGCAAGAAATATCCATCCTACACATATATGCATCCAACATAGGAGCACCAATTTTTATAAAGCAGCTTCTAGCAAAACTAAAAAAAAAAAAAAAACAACCTGACTCTAACACTATCATAGTTGGGGACTTAAATACCCTACTAGTAACCTCAGATCAATCATCAAGGCAAAAAATCGATAAGATTCAGAACCCCAACTTGATGCTTGACCAAAAGGACTTAGATACTTACAGAGCACTCCACCAACAACCATGATACATACATTTTACTCATTACCATGAGAAATGTACTCCAAGATTGACCACATTCTTGACCATAAATCAAGCATAATTTCATAAGGCTGAAATACTGCCATGCACTTTCTCAGACCATAGTGGATAGTGGAATAAAAATAATTGACAATACCAACAAATCTCCTTCAAAATTCATGAAGACATGGACACTAAGCAGCTGGACAATGCCTGAGTCAATATGGAAATCAAACCAGAAAGGAAACAATTTCTGGAAATAAATGAAAATAAAGACACTTGGTGGGGAGGTAGGAGGGAGAAACTCACCAACCAGCAGCTGCTCCAGCCCTTCCAAAGTTTTACTTGTTTGTCTGAACCTCCTGGGTCCCATGTGAGCTTTCCTGGGATAAGTAGCTTTAGAGAGTGGGGAAGGACTGGGAGCTGCAAGGAGTTGAAGAGAATCCTGACAAGGAATGTGTGGGGAGAGACCTAAAAGAAGCCAACCCAGTTTGCACCCACAGCTCCTTGGGTCCCCTGTGGCTCACAGGTCATCTCCAGTAAGACCTGGTGGGAAGTTTGAGGCTCAGAGACACAAGAGAAGATGAAGGAATCCAGTCACCTGATTCTCAGTGTACTGCTTTTTTCCACTGGGTGGAATGAATTCTTTTTTTTTTTTGAGTTGGAGTCTCACTCTGTCACCCAGACTGGAGTTAAGTGGCCGCTCCTGGCCACCACAGCCTTGACCTGCAGGGCTCCAGCGATCCTTCCACCTCAGCCTTCCGAGTAGCCAAAATTACAGGCATGCGCTACCACGCCCGGCTGGTTTTTTGATTTATTGTAGAGATGAGGTCTCGCTGCCCAGGCAGGTCTCAAACGTGTGGGCTCAGGCAATCCACTCACCTCAGCCTCCCAAAGGTGCGGGATTACAGGCTGAGCCACCGAGCCCGGCTATGAATTCTTAATTAATTAATTTTTAGTCCACTGGGTGCTCATCAGAGAAAAGATATTATTCCTCATTTGACACTAGCATTGCAGTTGGCTGAACCTTGTGTGCACTGAACATTCCAAGATCCAGCTGAGGTATGCCATGGATATTGTGCTTATATTCTGAGCTTCTCATGTAAACTCAAGGAGAGCTAGGAAACAGCAGAAGTAATTGTCATTTACAATTTTCCAGCAAGATAATGGAGGGACAGGTCTGACTGTGAGAGTGTCCACAAAGATAAGTGCTCATAAAGACTCTTACTTTCCCTCCAGGTAGCTGCTGCTGTTGCCGGCCTGCTCTTTGGCCAACCATGCCAGAATGCAGGCTGAAAGCCCCCAGACCCATGTGCCACCACCACTTCTGCCACCCAGGCCAGCCCTTGCCTCCCGGACCCATGGAGTTCCAGGCTACCTTGCTGGCAGTTCTGCCTCACCCCACCCTGCACTGCCCCATGCCACACTGACTTGCAGTGCCCAGCTGTCTCACAGGGAGGAGGCCCATGCCTGGTGGGGAAATGCCAACTGCAACCATTTTGCTGTCCCAGTACTAGGCAGAGATCTGAATTGTCCCACCAAGCTCCGCCCAGCTCCTCCCAACCTCCAACTCGGGATCTAAGTTAATCACATCAAACTGGGAGAGACAAAAGCCCCTTGCCAATGCTAGATCAAACAGGTCAGATCTGAGTGGCAGACTTGGCAGGCAACAAGCTGACTGAGTACAAATCTGATCCACACTCCTTCCACAGCAGGCCTGGGGATCTGATCCTAGCTAAGAGGAACGCTATCAGCCTGTGTCAAGAGCTAGAGATCAGAGCTGAAAGGATGTTGGACTTACTGGAACAATCTCAGAGTGAACTTAATACCTTGTTTTTATTTTTATTTTTATTCTTTGTTTGATTTGCTCATCTTTGTTTTTTTAGTTTTCTTTTTTTTTAAACTCTTCATTGTCTTTCTGACTTTTTTCATTTGTTAGTCAGTAAATTTGATCTGTTTTCCCTCTTACTCTTCTCTCTCTCCAACTTTCTCTTTCCCCTCCTCATTCCTTGTTCCATTGTTTTCCTTTTTATTACCTTATTTGACTTTCAGGGAGAAAACCTATACCCCCACTGTAAGGAGATGGCAAAGCAGTGGGAAGTGGGTTCCAGGGCATCCATACAACTGGCAGTGGATACTGGGATCTACAGATAGATTTTGAATCACAGTTTTTCCCTCAATTAAATCTCTAAATTGCAAAAAAGTGCAGCTTCCAACCCACAGTCCAGCTTCAGAATTGAACAAAGCTAGAGGATCCACACAAGGAAGAATAGGAGATTGAGCAAGCAGAAGTAAAAGCAACCCTGTCATCTCTGAACAATAGAAATAAAGAAGAGAGAGGGAAAAAACAAGTAGGGAGGAAAGTCTACACAAATGAGGAGAAACCAAAAGAAAATGTGGGTCTCACACAGACCCCTGGGAGGTCAGACACTGAGAAAACAGATTTTGGAATGCAAACAATGCAGAGTCTCCAGAATGACTGGTCATATACTACAAACCCAGACATCAAGACAGTAATAGAAAGAACAAAAAGAATTGAGGAGGGACAAGAGGAAAATAGGAAGGAGTTGATAACTGAGATAACAGCAGTAACAAATACTGTGATTGAAATAAATAACGAACTGATAAACATGGAAAGTAGAATTAGCCAAGCAGAAGAAAGAATCTCAGAGCTTGAGGACAAAATATAGAACTAACCCAAACTGTCAAAAAAGTAGAAAAGAAGGTTAAAAAGGCAGAAGAAAACCTTCAAGAGATGAGCTATTATTTCAAGAGGCTGAACCTAAGAGTAATTAGACTTCCTGAGGCAGAAAGAGAGACAGAGACCACCCTGGAAGAAACATTCCATGAAATTATTCAAGAAAACTTCCCTCATCTCATCAGTGATGTGAACATTCAACTGCAAGAGATTCAGAGAACTCCTGCAAGACAACAAATGGGAAGACCAATTCCTAGACACATAGTAATTCACCTAAACAATGTAGGTGTAAGAGAAAAATCCTAAAGGCAGCAAGAAAGAATGGTCAGACTACCAACTGGGAAAGAACAAATCGAATAGCAGTAGATTTATCTACAGAAACACTTCAGGCTAGGAAAGCTTGGAGTTCAATCTTCAAAGTTCTCAAAGATAAACAATTTCAACCAAGAATAACCTACCCAGCTAAGCTAAGCTTCACCTGTGCGGGAAAATTAAGATCTTTTCCAAACGTTCAATACCTAAGAACTTATGCTGCCTTTTCCCAGACATTCAATCCCTATGAACTTACCAGCTCTACAAGAAACACTTAAGAAAGTATTAAACACAGAAGAAAGGGATAAAAATTATTCAAAAGAGTGAAGGAAAAGATGGAAAACACACATGAATCAACCCCAAAATAATTTAAAAAAAGACAACAAACAAATAGGAACAATAACAATTCTATAAGAACCTCATGACAGGGTTAAACTCTCACTTTTCAAAAATTAGGTTGAATGTGAATGGACTAAATGCACCACTGAAAGGACATAGCATGACAAAATGGATAAAATATCAAAATGGATAAAATATCATCAGGCAACAATATATTGTCTCCAAGAGATTCATCTTACCAGAAAGTACACTCACAAACTCAAAGTACAGGATGGGAAGAAAAATTTTAGGTGAATGGAACACTAAAGAAAGCAGGAGTTGTGATCTTAATATCAGCCAAAATACTCTTTAAGCTATCAAAAATTTAAAAAGATACAGAAAATCACTATATAATGATAAAAGATGCAATCCATTAACAAAAAATATCCATCCTAAACATATATGCACCAAACATAGGAGCATCAACTTTCATAAAACACCTTATAGGAAATATCCATCCTAAACATATATGCACCAAACATAGGAGCATCAACTTTCATAAAACACCTTATAGGAAAACATAAAAAAGATATTGACTCTAACACTGTCATAGTTGGGGACTTTAATCCCCACTCACAACCCTAGACAGATAATCAAGACAAAAAATCAGCAAGGAAATCCAGGACCTCAATGTGACTCTTGACCAAATGGACTTAATTGATAACTACAGAACACTCCACCCAACAACCATAGAATATGTATTCTACTCATCACCACATGGAATGTACCCTAAAATTGACCACCTCCAGGCCATAAATCAAGCATAAACACATTTCACAAGAATTAAATTTTGCCATGCATCTTCTCAGACCACAGTAGAATAAAAATAAATATCCCCCCAGAACCCACAAAGACATGGACACTAAACAGCACGATGCTAAGCAACTCCAGGGTCAACATGGAAATCAAAACAGAGATTAAAGATACCTGGAAAAAAATTAAATTGCAGAAATATCTTACCAAAATCTCTGGAATGCCATGAAGGGGGATGTCATACCTCTACAAATGCACATGAAGAAAATGGAAAGATCAAAAGTTAACAGCCTAACAAGTTACCTAAGGAAGCTGGAAAAGCAAGACCATCAAAACCCTAACTTCAGCAGAAGTATCCAGATGACCAAATGGAAAGCCCAAATCTGGGACATAGAAGACAAAAAGATGATACAAAATATTAATGAAACAAAAAACTGATTATTTGTAAGGATAAAAATGATTAATGTGACCAGTTTGACTGACCAAGAGAGAAAAAGCCCAATTAAACACAATCAGAAACATAAAAGATGAAGTCACATCTGACTCTGAAGAAATACAGAAGATTATCAGAGATTACTATATAAACTTGTATGCAAAAAACTTGAAAACCTAAAGGAAATGGAGGATTTTCTGACATCACACAACCTCCCTAATTTGAAACAAGAAGAAATTGAGACCCTAAATTGATTAATAACAATCCAGAAAATTGAGTATGTTATAAGATAACTACCTACAAAAAAAAAAAAAAAACCCTGAACCAGATGACTTTTCAGCAGAATTCTACAAAACATACAAGGAGGAACTGATACTAAGTCTACTGAAAGTATCCCAGGCAATGGAGAAAGATGGAACTCTCTCCAATTATTATATGAAGCTAACATCACATTGATACTCAATCCAGGTAAAGACCCAACAAAGAAAGAGAACTACAGGCCAATATCCTTGATGAACATAGATGCTAAAATTCTCAACAAGATGCTAGCAAACCAGATTCAACAACACATCTCAAAAATCATCCACCATGACCAAGTAGGCTTCATTCCCGGGATGCAAGGCTGGTTCAACATTTGTAAGACCATACACGTAATTAAATACATCAATAGATACAAAAACAAAAACCACAAGATTATATCATTAGATGCAGAAAAAACTTTTGATAAAATCTAGTACCTCTTCTTGATAAATACCCTCAAAAATCTAGGCATAGATAGAGCAAACCTCAATATAGTAAGAGCCATCTATGGGAAACCCACAGTCAGCATACTGCTAAACAGACAGAAATGGGAACCATTTCGCCTGAAAACTGATATAAGACAAGGATGCCTATTCTCACCCACCCTGTTCAACATAGTTTTGGAAGTCTTAGCTAGAGCAATAAGGCAAAAGAAGGTGATCAGAGATATCCAGATAGGAAAAGAGGAAGTCAAGTTCTCTCTCTTTGCAGATGACATGATTCTATACTTTGAAAACCCAACAGAACCAGTCAAAAACCTCCTTGCACTGATAAAGGACTTTGAAAAAGTCTCAGGGTATAAAATAGATGTGCAAAAGATAATTGCATTTCTATACACCAATAATAAACAAACAGAAACCCCAATAAAAAGCACAATTCTATTCACAATAGTCACAAAAAAATGAAATAACTTGGCATCTTCCAAAGCAGAGATGTGAAAGACCTTTACAATGAAAATTACAAAACACTGCTCAAAGAAATAAAAGATGACACAGACAAGTGGAAATTGATTCCATGCTCATGGATGGAAGAATCAATGTTGTTAAGATGTTCATTCTACCTAAGACATTCCACAGATTTAACACAACATCCATCAAATTAACAGCAACATTCTTCTCAGACCTAGAAACAACAATACAGGAATTCATATGGAAATATAAATGACCAAGAAAAATCAAACAATTCTCAGGGGAAAACACACACACACACACACACACACACACACACACACACACACACACACACCCAGCAGGAGGTATTGAACTCCCGGACATTAAACTTTATTATAAAGCTTAATAATCAAAACGGCCTGGTATTGGTACAAGAACAGGCATATAGAACAATGGAATAGAATTGAAATTCCAGAAGCAAAACCTCAATTTCCCAACCAACTCATCTTCAACAAAACCTCCACCACCAACCACTGAGGAGACAAGAACCTAGTTAGTCAGTGGTGCTGGGAAAACATGCAGAAGACTGAACCCGGACCCCTACCTATCCCCACACACAAAAATTAACTCTAGATGGATCAGAGACCTAAATATAAAACCTCAAGTTATAACAACCTTAGAAAATGCAGGAAACACCTTTATGGAAATTGCAACTGGCAACCAATTCCTGATCAAAATCCCAAGTACTCATGCCATAAGAGTTAAGATAGACAAACAGAAATCACATGATTATATCATTAGATCAGAAAAAGCTTTTGTAAAATCCAGCATCTCTTCTTGAAAAAAACATGTGAACACCTAGGCATAGAGGGGACATACTTCAAAATAGTAAGAGCCATTTGCAATAAACCCACAGCCAACATATTGCTGAATGGGCAAAAATTGGAAGCGTTTTCCCTGAACACCAGAACAAGACAAGACTGTCCTCTTTTACCCCTCCTGTACAACATATTGTTAGAAGTTCTAGCTAGAGGAATAAGAGAAGATAAAGAAATCAGTGGATTATACCCAGAGGAACTAAAATCATTCCACAAAAAAAACCTGCACACGCATGTTTATTAAAGCAGCATTCACAAGAGTAAAAACATGGAAATTACTGTGCTGCCCTTCAAAAGTAGACTGGATAATAAAAATGCTGTATATATACATGATGGAATATTACACAGTCATAAAAAAGAACAAAATTATGAACTTCACAGCAACTTGGATGGATTTAGAATCTATAGTACTCAGTGATCTATCACAGAAAAAAAAGAAGTGAGTACCACATGTTCTCCCTCATAAGTGGACCCTGAACAGTTATTATAATATTATAAGGAAGGGATTGGCAGTAGTGGGACACTACCAAGGGGAGAGGAGCACACCTCATCAATAAGCATACTTTATCTCAAGGTAGACAAATTGGTGACCAAAGTTGGGCCCTAACGTAGCCTGGACAATGACCATTTGCATACCTAATCCTGAATTGTATCCCACATATTTAGAATAAATAAATTTTTAAAAATGTTTAAAGAAAGGGTAAACATCCATGCTATTTATGAGGTCAATATCAAGAGCAAAGATAGACAAAAATTATTTGGAGTTGTAAGTGTTTGCATCTAAAAGATGTTACAAGATCAAAGAGGAAGTCACCTGCTCTAGGCTAGAGTTAGGAAAGGAAAACAAATGGTACCTCCGTTGATAAAGTGATGCAAATTCTGAGACTTGGAATGAGTAGGAATTACTTAGATGAAATAATAGTCAGCAGATTTGTATATTTATTAGTTTTTTTCTCTGTTTTATTTTATTTTAGAGATCTGGGATACAAGTCAGGTTTAGTTACATAAGTGGTATGTACAGGTAAAGTTTGGGCAGATAACTCTGACAGCCAATAAGAAGCCAATGGATAAGATACAAAGACATTGTTAGTGAGTTAATCAAGAAAAAAAATTTTGAGGATTTGAACTAATGCAGTGACAGTAGTAATGAGAAATTTGGAAAATAGATTGAGAAGGATGTGGCATATAGTTGTAAAAAAGTGAAAAACAAAAATTGAGAAGATTCTTTAGTTTCTGTCATATCATTAAAGTGTCTGTTTATGTTATTTTTGCATTCAATGGAAAAGATAGGTTAAGAAATAAGTGTGGAACAGAAGACAATTGTTTTGATTTTGAACATGTTGAATCTTCAGTGCCAGTGGATATTAAAATGCTGTCTCGAAAGTTCAAGTCATACTTTTCATTTGAAAAACACATTTATGGACCTTAGTGTATGAGTGGTTATAAACTCTGCTTTTGTGGATGACATCAACAAAGGAGAGTACTAAAGTGATCAAGAAAATGTCTCTGGAAAATCTCAACAGATAAAGAATAAGTATGGGAAAGTGATATTGAGTGACCATAGAAATGGAAGTAATGCATTCATAAAGTAGACTAGGCTCTATTTCAAGGGAAAAGAGAGACTTAAAGGGGTTTTGGACCATAGTTTCAAATGTCCATTGGAATCACTAATCATAAAGCAAACTTGTCAAAATACTAATTAAATAATATTTTTATTAATTTAAAAGTCACCCCCAATTGTCTATTCCCATTTCCACAAACAGTTGGTTATCAATTCATTATATTATTTGTATTGTTGTTGATGAAGCAACCTGGAAAGGAATTCACCAAATAGTTAATTGTGATGTTTGTTGTTCACTTGCTTGTTTGCCTTTGTTTTATCAGTTGTAGTATTGATTTTTAATTTTTATAGTTTCTTGAATTTCCGGTTTGCAATGAATACATAGTATAAAGAGAAATTAGAAAGCTGAGAAAATAAATGTTTTGTTAAAATGTATAAAAATAAGAAATAGCATTTTAGGATTAAAAAAATAATATAGACATATTGAATGTAAAAAGTTATGTTTTGTGGCTACTTTATTTACAGTATTAGATAGTTCAATTTTACAAACCAGATCATCCATGTTCTAAATAGTGCACTGTTCTTTTAAAAAACAGATACAGTTGACTGACAAATGCTCATATCTTAATCCTTCAATTCAGTGAGTTTTGATAATGTAACTTTACAGCCAACACTATTAGCAAAATATGGATTATTAATTATCAAATCCCCAGAAAGTATTCTCATGTCATTATCACAATAACTATTAACATAGATTAATGTTTTACTATATTTAGACTGAGTAGTTTTTTCCTATGTTTAGATTTAGAGAAGTGAAATCACTCTGTGCTCTTGTGTATCTGGCTTTTTTTGTCTACAAAATATTTTTAGGTTCTTTCCTGTGTTGAGTGTTCAGCAGTAAATTGTTCTTTTGTTTGACTTTAAATTCTGAGTAGTAAATGATATGGCTATAATACAATTGTTTAGCTCTTTTTTTGTTGTTGATGGACATCTGAGTTGTTTCCAAATTGGGTTTACTACGAGTAAAGAAATGAACTTCATTGTATAACTTTTTCTGAGGGTATGTTTTCATCTCTTGTGGGTAAATACCAAAAGTTGAATTGCTGCATTATATGATTGATAGGTACTCAATTTTACATAAAAATTTTAAGTTCTCACAAGTGCTTCATAAGTTTACTTTTCTACCAATAATATATGAAAATTACTGAAATTTCAGCAATACTTGTGTTGTCAGTCATGTCTGTTTGTCATTTTACTGTGTTTGAAGTGATATTGCATCATAATTTTAATATACGTTTTCCTGGTAGCCATTAATGTTGAACAGCTTTTGGTGTGCTTATTGTCTGCTTATATATAAAGGTGTCTATTCAAGTCTTTTGACTCTTTGTGTGACTGTTCAACTTTTAATTGTTGATTTGTGGGAGCTCCTTATGAATTCAAGAATACAAGTTGTTTGTCTAATATATATGATTGAATATTTTTCCCAGTCTGTCACTTGTGTATTCATTTGTTAATGGCATATTTTCATTAAAAAAATTAATTGTAGTAAATTTTACTGTGTCACTTTTTTCCTTTACGATTTGTGCATTTTGTGTCCTTCAAGATATATTTTCTTGACCTAAAGTTATATTCTTTTGGGTTTTTGCTAGTTTTATGGTTCTGGGTTTTATGTATATATCAACAATTCATCTTAAATTAATTTTGGGGTATAGACTGCAATAGTTATTTTTCCCCACATAAATATCCAGTTTTTGAGCATTCTTGATTGAAAAATACTGTCATTTTCCATTGAATTTTCTTGACATATTTTATAGAAAACAATCGACTCTATACATAAAGGTTTACTTCAGAACTCTTTATTCTGTTTATTCTGCCATGTTGATGAATCTGTTTACCTATATGTCAACATCATAGTATTTCAATTATTGTAATTTTATAGTAAACCTTGGATTCAGGAAGTATAATTTATAATTTCACTATATCTAAGATACATATAAAAATAATTCACAATTCTGTTTGTATTATTTTACCTGCAAACGATTTTAAAATCATCTTATCGCCGGGCTCGGTTGGCTCAGCCTGTAATCCCGCGCCTTTGGGAGGCTGAGGTGAGTGGATTGCCTGGGCCCGCGGGTTCGAGACCCGCCTGGGCAGCGAGACCTCATCTCTACAATAAATCAAAAAATCAGCTGGG
>NW_007232482.1:65096-81070 GCF_000164805.1 Carlito syrichta
AGCCGGGCTCGGCGGTTCAGCCGGTAATCCCGCGCCTTTGGGAGGCTGAGGTGAGTGGATTGCGTGGGCCCGTGGGTTCGAGACCCGCCTGGGCAGCGAGACCTCATCTCTACAATAAATCAAAAAATCAGCTGGGCGTGGTAGCGCATGCCAGTAATTCCGGCTACTCGGAAGGCTGAGGTGGAAGGATCGCCGGAGCCCAGCAGGTCGAGGTTGCGGTGGCCGGGAGCGGTCACTGCACTCCAGTCTGGGTGACAGAGTGAGACTCCAACTCAAAAATAAATAAATAAATAAAATAAATAAATAAATAAATAAAATCATCTTATAGATTTACTCAAAGAAACCCGTTGTAATTTTTATCAGGATTATGGCTGAATCTATATATTAGCTTGGTGAGAATTAACATAATGTAGTTAATTTATTTTTGCAATATTTTGTAGATATCAATATGGAAGTCTTAGTCATCTTTTATTAGATTCATTTCTATTCATCAGATATTTCTTCATGCTACAATTAAAACATATTTTACAATAATTTTTGGTTTGTTTATTGCTGGTAGATATAGCAAAATAGTTGTTTTATGTTAATTTTGTAGTCTGTGACTTTTAAATTCATTTTTTTTGTAAAAGTTATTAATAACTCAAAAAGCAACAGATGCTGGAGAGGATGTAGATAAAAGGGAATGCTTCTACACTATTGGTGGGAATGTAAATGAGTACAGCCTCTGTGGAAAACAGTTTGACAATTCCTAAAGGAGCTAATAATTGACCTTCTATATGACCCAGCAATCCCTCTTCTGGGAATTTACCTGGAGGAATTCAAATCATTCTACAAAAAAGATACCTGCACACATATGTTTATTGCAGCACTATTTACAATAGCAAAAACATGGAACCAACTATGCTGCCCATTGAAAGTAAACTGAATAAAAAGATGTGGTACATATACACAATGGACTATATTGCAGCCATAAAGAACAAAATTTATGAACTTCATAGTAACTTGGATTGTTTTAGAGTCTATCATACTCAGTGATCTATCACAGAAAAAAGAACTGAATGCCACATGTTCTTACTCATAAATGGAACTTGAATATTTATTGTAATATTACATGAAAGGGATTGGCAGTAGTAGGACACTGCCAGGAGTGGGAGGGGAAACATAACATCGCCAAGGATTCCTGATCCTTAGCCAGGCAAAGTGAGTACCAATGGTAGGTACAAATTTTACCTATACTTAGACTACTTTTGTTATCTCTGATTTGTACCCCACATTTTTAAAATAAAATTTTTTAAAAAGTCAGGAATTTTTAAAGATTTTTTAAAAATGTATAAATCAGGGCATCTGTGGTCAATGAGCTTTACTTCTTTAAATTATTGTTTATTTATGTATTTTTATTTGCATAAATTTATGAGGTACAATTGTAATTTTGTTTCACGCATAGATTGCACAGAGGTGAGATCAGAGACTTTAGGGTATCCATCACTCAAGTAATTGTGCAGTATACTAACTAAGTAACCTCTCATCATCCACCTTCCATCCACCTCATCCCCATTTCCTATCATTCCACTATGTCTATGTGTACACATTGTTTAACTCCCATTTCTAAATGAGAACGTGTGGTATTTGTAATTTTGTGTCTCACTTGCTTCACTTAAGATAATTACTTCCAGTTCCATGTTGCTATAAGCTGCATGATTTCATTTTTTGTGCCTAAATACTATTCCATTATGTATATTTATTACATTTCACGTATCTAATAATCCACTGGTTCACTCCATATCTTTGCTATTGTGAATACTGCTGTGATAAGTATATGGGTGTAGGGTTTTTTTTTTCTTTTTTAATATAACGTTTTCTTTTGGTATATGCCCACCAGTGGACTGGCTGAATCACATGATAGTACAAGTTTTCGTTCTTTGAGAAATCTCCATATTGTTTTCTCTTTTTTCCACATCCTCACCAACATCTGTTATTTTTTGTCTTTTTATAATAGGCATTGTGACTGGTGTGACTTGAGGTCTCATTGTGGTTTAATTTGCATTTCTCTGATGATTGATCTTGTTGAACTTTTTTTTTTAAATGCCTGCTGGCCATTTGCAAGTCTTCTTTCAAAAACTGCTTATCCATGCCTTTTTCCCTCTTTTTAAAGTACTTATGTGTTTGATTTTGTTCTTGTTATTGTTGAATTAGTTGTTCTTTGTAAATTCTGAATATTAATCCCTAAGTAAAAGCATAGTTTGCAAATACTTCCTCTTTATTTTACAGGTCGTCTGTTTACTCTGCTGCTGATTATTATTAGTGTTACTGTTGTTATTACTTTACTGTGCATAACTTTTTTATCTTCATTAATTACTCTTTGTCTCTTTATAGGTTTTTTGGTTTTTTTGTGTTTTTTTGGCCTATATTTGCTTGTTTCCTGTGTTTTGAGATCTTAGTCACGAATGCTTTACAAGCCCCAATATTCAGAAAACATTTCCTAGATTTTCTTCTAGTATTTTTATAGTTTCAGTTCTTACATCTAGGTGTTTAATCTATCTTGAGCTGATTTTTGTACATGGTGAGAGATAGGGGTCCAGTTTTATTCTTCTTTATGTAGTAGTTCAATTTTCTCATCACCATTTATTGAAAAGTGTATCTTTTCGCCAGTGCATGTTCTTGTTAATTTTGTCAAGGATCAATTGTCTTTAAATATGAGGCTTTATAGTTTCTCAATTCTATTCCACTGATCTATGTATATTTTTAAAACCTGATTTTAAATAAGCCCAATGAGATGTAAGATATATCTGAAAATCAATACAAAAAAGTTAGAGTCCTTTAATTCTACATTTCTAATTCATGCCTAATTGCAAGTACATACACTTGCATTGTTTGCAACCTAAAGGGAAATATATAATATTTCACAATAAATTAAAATGTTACTTAAAGTTTTTTTCATAAATGTTCTTCATTAAAATGAGATAGTTATTTTATATTTTAAGTTTGCTGTAATACATTTTATACAGTAGAGAAATACTGGGTTTTTAAAATTACAAATTGTCTGGCTCTTTAATTTTGTTAATGAGGTTTATTATATTGATTATTATTGAATTTTGGGGATAATCCCACTTGGTTAAATGTATTATTCATTTGGTATATTGTTTGATCCAATATGTAATATTTTGTTAAGGATTTTTGCATTTATGTTTAGGAGTCATGCTAGTCTTTGGATTTCTTTTCCTGTAATATTCTTTTCAAGTTCCATTAGCAGGGCTATGTTGATCTCATACCACAAGTTGAGATGTAAATGCACTTATTTGTGAAGTCAATACATTAAATAATGACAATTTCTCAAATAATAAATGCTTTGTGAGAAGTATCTCTATGAAAACTTCTATTATTTTAACTCCCAACAATTCAGAACTCCTTCAATGAACTGGTATAAATTATTTTCAAAGTCAAAGGTTAAAATTAAGTGATCTCACATTAACAAAACTTCAGTTTTATAAGCTGCGTCTTCACATTACCCTCTTTGAATATCTGGGTGGCTGGTTGCCTTCATAGTAATAATTTCATTAAGCAAAATACAGGATTCTGAATTATAAAATCCTCTTGCAATTGCAAATCTGTCAATGCGTATGGAAGGTAGACACACATGGATCACATGCTTCTAAGTCAGCAAACAAAGACCATATGAGCAACAAATGCAGCTCTCTACAGTTAATTTGAAAGAAGACCTCCCAAATCTTGCTATCCATGAGATGAGAGGAGAATGACAGCTCTCTTCAACAGGAGTATGTTCATTTTAAGGAGTTGTTCAAAAGTTTATCTAGAATGTGGGATTTTTTTTATCATCTACATACCAGAGATACTGTAACATTGAGAAAACATTAAAATTTATCTTTGAGTCAAACCTGCCTGATACTGTGAGTTAATTACTTAAAATAATAATGGGAGCACATTTGAGGTCTTTAAGCAGGAAAATGTATTCAGGAGCATGGTCTGTTCTGTTTTATTTCTTTTAAAAATGAAGTGTATTAACTATGACAGATGAAGCAGGGCTTGCAGGAGATGTGCCAGAGGTGTGGTGACAGCCTGGTATTCACAATGGATGTATTGGTGTGCCTCAGGCATCTGTTTTATAAGCTGCACATTTTGAAAGCTAGTAATATAGCATCTTTCCTTACATTTTACTGGATATTGTAAGATGAATGCATCCCACCAGAAATTTGAGGTGGAACAGCCATTTATATAAATGGAATGCCTGAATTCCAAGTAAGGAGAATTTTCTGCAAAGGTTGAATCACTTCTATTAGCAAGAATAAGTGTGTTACAGTTCTTCCCCAATTCCCTATATGATGTATTTACTAGAAATGTACATATTAAATTATCCTCTGCTAATAGAGCTCAGTTATTTCTCACAAAGCAGGACGTTCGGGTTCCACATAGATTAGCTAATTTTGTAGTACACATAAACTACAACGAGTCAGAGACGAGTACGGCATCACTTATAATTAGGTACATATCACAGTTTTAGTTTCACTGTGACTTCAAGGGAAAGTTTAACATCTCTATAACATAGGTATTGTTTCTATAAAGTTTTTATATTTTATTTTTTGACTAACTGTATCTGTATTAGAATTTTTAAAATATTCATAAGACTGTCTATCATTCCTAATCTTTTTTTTTTCCTAAATGACATTTGCTGGTTCATGTTTATGAGTTCAAGTTTTTCCCCACAATCCCTATCACATAAAGGTTTATATGCAACAAATAAGGTTTCTATTTCAGGTATTGGATTAAATAAACTTTAAAAAGAAAAAGAAGGTCACCAATTGTTGAGTCTCTGATATGTATCCTTTGCTATCCTAAGCACCACCATGATATTTCTCATTGATTGTTATGAGTTAATTTATCATTGGTAATCCTAGATTATAATTCCAGAGAGATTAATTAATTTGCAAAATCAAATGTTAGTAAATAAATTATACTTAACTCATTTTTTTTTTAACTTGGAGTCCTATTTGGCTTCTACTTAGCTGAATGACTTATATTTCAATTATTTAAAATACAGAAAGCACTGATCCTGTGATTTTCACAATATTTAATGAAAATAAGAGCAATTAAATTACAAAAAAAATTGTATATGCATTTCATGTGCATTATATTCTAGCAACTATATTAAGTCAAAGATTTAATGAATTATATCATTTAATCATTACAAAAATTTCATGGCATAGATATTATATTAGAGGAGAAACTCAGACCTTAGATGTAACTGGCCAAAAGGCATGGTTTAAAAATGACAGAACACAAATTTGAACTCAGACTCTTCTGATTCAAGAGCTTACACAGGAGTGCACTGTTGCCAATTAATGTGCTCTACTTTGCTTGGACATACCTAAAACATTCTTCTGAATCTTGGGAGTCCAGCTTCGTCCTTCCTCAAGCATGTACGCTCATAAACATTAGAAAAATCAGTGAATATATAATTCCTAAAGACTGAAAAAAGATAAATTGAGTAATCTTGAACTTTTGGGTTAATTACAACAATATATGTCACTTTTCAAAAGAAATGAATAATTAGACCTGTCATGTATAAACTACACAGTTTTGGCACCTGTGTACAATGTCTATACATACTTTAATTAAAGAATTGATTTGATTTGGGGGAACTCTTTTCTGTTTCCCACTATTTTCAATTTGATTATTTTCAGAGAGACAGAAGAAAGTATGTTAATATTAAAGAAAATAAGTAATATATAAAATGTGTAAAATAAATTCCATAACTCCATCTTGTGATTATTTTCAATGACTCTTCAGTAGAATGAGAATGAACTTGAAATTTATTTTTGGAAGATGCAGATTGCACAATTTCAAAGTGTATTTAGGCATTGCAAGTTTTGATAAAATAATGATCATGCATATATAAACTGTGCAGTGTTTTAGCTAAGGTAGCATTACAAACAAAATTATAATGGTTTTGATTTTTTTTAATTAAAATATAAAAAGATGGTGAATCAACTTGTTAACACATCAAAAGACGCCTATCATTACAATGAATTGGCGTCTCTATTTTTGATCATATGTTAGCTCAATTTTTATTTATTTCTTGATGACAGTACAGAGAATCTCTAGTTTTGTCACAGTTTATTTTTAAATTTAGAATAAAGAGAATATAAATGTCTGATTTTTCTTTCTAAATCTGCTTCTGTCTTTTCAATGCACTTTGGCATTTCAACTTTTATAATTTCTAAACCTGGACAAATGGAAAAACATCTGCTTATTTTTTTCCTGCTATTACGTATTTTAGGAAAACAATGTAAATATGAGCTTATCATTTCTATAGCTCTTCTGAAAGCCTTCCGGATAGCTTCTCATGAAACTTTTGAGTAAGAACTATAGTTGTTAACATTATTCAAATGGACACTTTTATGGCAGCATAGAGTACACAGAGAGATTCAAAACAAATTTGTTTATAATGCATACTTAGTGACTTTTAACACAAACCAGTTTTAGCTATTTTATCTTTAAGTTCATCCTAAATAAATCTTGATATACAATGCCTTCAATAATTGTAATATACAAAATGCTCGTGGTAAGATAATATTATGACCAAAACCAAGTACTAGAATTATTCCTGGTTTTCCTTATATTTGACCTTGCTCAGATGATTGGTTCAAAGACCAAACTAAAAATCCACAGTGAAAAACTCTAAAGGTTACGTGTCTTGATGTTGTTTTATAAATTATTTCCCTGTACCTCCTTATTTCTCATCTTTTCTTCATTTAAAAAATAATAATAGAAGAATCTTTGAAGGACAAGAAGTGATGATAAAGTTATAGGTTTCCTTTCCTTTTCTTTTTTGTTTTTTTTTTTTGAGTTGGAGTCTCACTCTGTCGCCCAGACTGGAGTGCAGGAGCGGCCACTGCAGCCTCAACCTGCTGGGCTCCGGCGATCCTTCCGCCTCAGCCTTCCAAGTAGCCGGAATGACAGGCATGCGCTACCACGCCCGGCTGATTTTTTGATTTATTGTAGAGATGAGGTCTCGCTGCCCAGGCTCCTTTCCTTTTAAGAACTCTGGTTCATACACTTACTCTTTTCTCATTTAGTCTACTCCAGATGCAAATGTCAGAATAATCTTCCCCAAAACACATCATATCATATCTGTCTTTGAAATTCAAATTAACTAAAAAATAAATAAATAAATAACATTTCTCTAATTGGTTCAGCTTTTGCAATTGGTTCAACTTTTGCTTTTTTTTCCTTTACTTATTTTATGCTTCCTCAATTTAAAGCCAGACAATCACTTATAAATTATTTATTAAACTACTTGAAAAAAATCTTCTTTACCTATTTCATTAACTTTAATTTACCTCATCGTCTTTCTTTATCTCTCAATACATAATGTCACCAGGAGAGTTGTGACAGTGAAGGAAGATGTAGAGGTGGAGCTGAAGTTTTGTCTTGGTTTGATACCACAGGAAAACTTTAGAAACTGACCCTGACTGCTGTCACTTCTGCCTTCAAAGAAGTATGAAGTAAACACTACCAGAAGAAAAAGTTCATGTCACTGCTTCTTTGTTCTCACAGAGACTGTTAACTGACGGGGAAAGCTAAAGATTCAGATTTCAAAGTCTATATGTACCTTCGTATTACCAAGTATGGGAGCTAGTGGAGATAATTTTGCTTTCAAATGACATATCAGTTTTTAAGAAAAACATCTTCAAATAACAGAATTAAAACTTAAATTTTCTGTGTAGCAAAATGAAGGAACATGTATTAGAGCAGATGACAGAGAACTGAGTTCTGAGCCTTAGGAGAGAGAAAGGGAGAGAGAGAGGGAGAGAGAGAGGGAGGGAGGGAGGAAGGGAGGGAAGGAGGAAGGAAGGGAGAGAGGAAAGGAGGGAGGGAGGGAGGAAGATAGTTGAAATTTTGGCTAGATAAAGGCAATTAAAAATAAAACAGTTGCTAGTTCATCAATAGTATTTTCTATTTCCATGATGCAAAACCCTCTTGTCTCCCCAAATGTACCATACCTAAAAATATTTCTTATGAGTTGTGTATGCTTATGTGAAAATCCAGTAAAAGGAATGGGGATTTACATTTAACCCAACATTAAGAAAACTGGAGCAGAGCAAAAATGTTAGTGGAAACTGTAAATCTAAATGGAGGAAAAACTTGTCACCAAATTATTCATAAACATGTTATTGCCTGCCATTAACTAATTCCGGACAGAGTAATGCATAATTTGAGGGAGAATTAGACATCAAAGAGAAAAAAGTCATTCTCAAATGAAAAAAAAACAACAAAATAAAATATAATAATAACATACAGCCTATTCAGTTAGAAATTAGCCTCATTGAGGACCAGTATTTTAAAACCTAGTATATAAATGGGCAGTGTTTTTGCCTATTTACACTCTGGAATTTTCTACATAACATTTGAGTCCTATTCACATGTTTGGATGGTTATAACTGCAATATCTGAGAACATAATTTGACTATGAAGTTTGATATTTAAAAAATGATTTGCAATTCTCATTGAGGAATGAAGACCAAGAACAGTTTGCCATACTCCAGCTAAGCAGAACTGGGAATGACAAATACTAATGTACCGTGCAGTTATACACTCAACTTGCAGTTTCTACTTATGAAGGAACTGATAGCCCAGTTTAGCAATCTCTATTCCATCCTGATTTGCCTTCTGCCTTAGGAGTTTGCTAATTAATTTATTTGGATCACTTACTGCATCTGCAAGTAACATTCTTATATTTGTACAGTGGTGGTAATAAATTCCTTCATCAGTGCTTTTATTTGTTGCATTTAATATTGTGTAAGATACATTTTGTACAGTTTAACAATGGACTTCAATGAGGTTTACTCCCTTGATGTGACTATTTAAGCACACTGACAGTCCTACTTTACTTGTGGATTGAGGCAGGTTCTCCTGCAACAGCTTTTTTTCTTTCCCCTTTTCCCAGCCTATATCCCATCTATATTCTCTGTTTGGTTGCTTGGCTACAGTGAAGAGTGGTTCAACTCCCAATTGTCAAGATTCACTTCTGGATATCCGACCTTATGAAAATAGTTTACTCAATGGGATGTGCCAAAATATTTCCAGAGTAAAAACATTAAACACTGTGCAGCTCCCACATCTTGCTCTATAGCCCATGCTAATAGTAGATATAACTCACATGAATTACTCCTTAACTGTCAATAATCATAGTGGAAATTTATAAGAATGTTCATTAGGCTTCATGCTCTTCCTAATAAACTGTCCAAATAAAATTGATTCTATTGTCCAATTTAGCACATTCATTTTCCTTTAATAAAATTATTCACTCATTTTTAGAATAATGACAGTGTGTATCTCATAGTCATTTTTTACATGTTCAAAATAAGTCACTAATATAAGAGATTGATTTTTCTGGATCAACTAAAGATGTATGCAAATTTCTTTGCATATACATGTCTTAATTTTTAAATAACTATTCATATATATTTATCAAAGGGAAATAAAATGGCTAATATTTATTGGGTCTTTACTATGTATTAACTCTGCTAATGGCTTACAAACATTTTATTTATTAAGCTTCACTTTAACTCTCTCCATATATGATAAATATATACATATATGGGGGTGCCAAAAATGCATATACATTTTAAGAAATGTTATCAATGTTTACTTTTTGAAGTTGAATTAAAATACAGTAGCAATGTGTATTATGATATTTGCTCACCTATGCTTTGCCATTCTTTGATTATCTGCCTGTTGCATGGTGATGCTAGTATTCATTTGGTTAATGCCATCTTTTAAGCAAATATCATACTTAAAATATGGATACATTTTTTGGTACCCCCTGTGTATATTATGGTTATAAGCAAAGTTAAAGTATGCCCAATGGAATTACAATATGAGTCATATATATAATTTAAAATTTTCTAATAGCCACAATTTTAAAAAGTAAAATGAAGCAAGTAAAATCATTAGTTTTTTGTTGTTGTTGTTGTTGTGTTTTGTTTTGTTTTGTTTTGTTTTTGAGTTAGAGTCTCACTCTGTCGCCCAGACTGGAGTGCAGTGGCCTCTCCCAGCCACCACAGCTCTACCTGCTGGGCTCCGGCGATCCTCCCACCTCAGGCTTCCAAGTAGCCAGAATTACAGACATGCGCCACCACGCCTGACTGATTTTTTGATTTATTGCAGAGATGAGGTCTCACCAAGTGGCCTAGGTGGGTCTTGAACCCACGGGCTCAGGCAGTCCACTCACCTCAGCCTCCCAAAGCATAGGTGAGTGAAGCATCTTATCTACAACTTTTTAGCAAAAATTCTGCCATTCATTCTAATTGGAATTTCCTAGATTTTTCACTCATTGTTTGAACTAAAGGCAATAGTATGGAATTTCTCCTGGTTTGGGGATGAGGCCAAGACCACTTAATGTATGTCAAAGGCAGTCCCATGTCTACAGAGTACAGAGCATGAGTAATTCCACAGGCACTTAGGCAGTAGTTCTTTTTAAGAGACTGGAAACTGAATTAGTAATTAGGGCAAGACCCAATGCTACACAGGTGAATTAAATGCTTAACTGCATACTGATGTATTTTACATTTATCTGTAATATTTTATAAGTAGATATAATTTACATTATATATCCTTTACCTATAGTTTTATTATAAACATTTTAAACATACAGAAAAATTAAAATAATTTTTCAAATAAACATTTTTATACACTCTACCTAGATTTTGTAATAAATGTTTTACTATGCTTGCTTTATTGCATATGTATCCAACTATCAGTTCTTCTATCTATTAATCAATCCATTATTTGTTATGTATTTCAATGTTGGAGACATCAGTTCATGTCAAATTTTATAACTGCATGCACCTTTTAACTAGAATAAAATATTTGTTTATAATTTATTTTTAGATAACTGCATAAATGGTAGGCACAAATTAGAAAAGCATTATTTTTTGTGTTTTGACAAGTACATATACTTATATAATTCAAATTTTTATCAAGATATAGACTACATATTCCCACCTAGGAAGTCCTCTCATAACTTGGCATAGTAAATCTAAACTCACACTCTCCTAGATCAACCACTCATCTAATAATTTTCCATCATAGATTAGTTTTTTTTTTCTGTTTTCAAACTCCTTATCAAGGGAATCACACACTGCATATTTGTAGGTGTACGTGTGTGTGAAAGACTTTATTTGCTCAGCCTAATGCTATGTGTATAAAAAGATTTTCATTTTATTCAAAAAATGTATAAACTTTCTATTCCACAATGTGTGCTGTTTCTTTTTGGCCTTTCTTAGGTGCTTTCAAGTATTCAAACATATTTGGTCTACATTTTATAATTATTATCTTGTAAGAGCTTACAAACCACCTCATAAAGCATAAGCTCATTCTGTATAGTCATATATAATTACTGAGTTCAGGATAAAAAGGATATGATTATAAAGGGTTTTGTTTGTTTGTTTGTTTTGTTTTGTTTTTATTTGTTTTTTGTCTAATAGGTGTATTGAGTTTAACTCAACTGATTCCAGTCTCTTACCTGGTGTCTTTTGAAGTCACAGACTAGTATAGTGATTCAGCTATGTTGTTGAAATCAAGATAAATTCTATGAAAAATTCACTGGTCCATAAACTAACTAACCTCCTGGCTATGTTGTTTCTCTTTAAAAAAAAAAAAATAAATAACTTTTAATTTTTTTATTTTAAAGATGTGGGATAAAATTCAGGGTTAGGTATACAAATATTCATTATGCAGGTACCCTTGTTGTTGAGGTGTGTCCCCTGTTCCCCAGGCAGATTCTAGCTACTACCAATCCCACCCCCATAGTTCCCCGCTACTGCCAATCCTTTTCTTATAGTATTACGATAGTTGTTCAAGGTCCAGTTATGAATGAGAACATGTGATACCCAGGTATTTGTTTCTGTGAAAGATCACTCGTTATTATAGACTCTAAGTCCATCTAGGTTGTTTTGAAGTTCATTATTTTGTTCTTCTTTATGGCTGCATAATATTCAATTGTGTATACGTACCACATTTTTTTATCCAGTCCTCTTTTGATGGGCAACACGGTTGGCTCCATGTTCTTGCTATTGTGAACAAAGCTGCAATAAACATACATGTATAGATATCTTTTTTATACAGTGATTTTAGTTCTTCCACGTATATTCCCAGTAGGGGGATTGAGGGTCATATGGAAGTTTGATTTTTAGAACTTTTAGGAATCGTCACACTGTTGTCCTCAGAGGCTGTACTAGTTTATACTCCCACCAACAGTATAGAAGTGTTCCCTTTTGCCACATCCTTTCCAGCATCTGTTATTTTTTGAGTTACTGACAATAGCCATCCTGACTGGAGTTAGGTGGTATCTCAGTGTAGTTTTAATTTGAATTTCTTTGATAACTAGTGAGGCTGAACATTTTTTCATGTATTTGTTGGCTGCTTGCTAGTATGTCCTCTTTTGAGAAGTGTCTATTCATATCGTCTGCCCACTTTGTAATGGAGCTGTTGTATTTCTCTCTTCAGCACATTTGAGTTCCCTGTAGATCCTAGATGTTAGGCCTTTGTCAGACATTCAGTTGGCAAATATTTTTTCCTAGTCTGTGAGCTCTTTCCCTGCTCTCTTGATGGTATCATTGACCTTGCAGAAGCTTGTCTACCTTATTTCTTATGGCATGGGCATTTGGGGTTTTGATTAGGAATTAGTTGCCAGTTCCAATTTCCATAAGGTTGTCTCCCACATTTTGTATGATTCTTATAGTTTGAGGTTTTACATTTAGGTCTCTCATCCATTTAGAATTCATTTTGTGTATGGGGAAATGTAGGGGTCTTGTTTTTGTCTTTTGCATGTGGTCAGTCAGTTTTCCCAGCACCATTAACTGAATATGTTCTCCTCTCCCCACTGGTTGGTGGTGGTCATTTCTTTGAAGAGGAGTTAGTGGCAAAATTGAGGTTTTGCTTCTGGAATCTCAATTGTATTTCGTTGGTCTATATGCCTGTTCTTGTAATATTATTAGGCTATTTTGATTATTGTAGCTTTACAGTAAAGTTTAAAGTCAGGGAGTATGATACCCCCCTGCTTTATTTATTTATTTATGTATTTATTTATTTATGTATTTATTTATTGCTAAGGATTGTTTTGTCTATTTGCGATCATTTGTGTTTCCATATAAATTCCTGTATTGTTGTTTCTAGAAGAATGCTCCTGGTAATTTGATGGGTTTTGTATTAAATCTGTAGATTGCCTTAGATAGAATGGACATCTTCACAATGTTGATTCTTCCAATCCATGAGCATGGAATTTTTCCACTTGTTTGTGTCATGTTTGATTTCTTGAAGCAGTGTTTTGTAGTTTTTGTTGTAAAGGTCTTTCACATCTCTGGTTAGGAAGATGCCAAGGTATTTCATTTTTTATGACTATTGTGAATGAGATTGTGCTTTTTATTTCAGTTTCTGTTTGTTTATTATTGGTGTGTAGAAATGCAATTGTCTTTTGCACATTTATTTTATACTCTGAGAGTTTTCCAAAGTCCTTTATCAGTGCAAAGAGGTTTTTGACTGATTCTCTTGGGTTTTTGAGGCATAGAATTATGTTGTCTGCAAAGAGGGATAACTTGATTTCCTCTTTTCCTACTTGTATACCCCTGATAGCCTTCTCTTTTCTGATTGCTTTACCTAGGACTTCCAAAACTATATTGAACAGGAGGGGTGAGAGTGGGCATCCTTGTCTTGTCCCAGTTTTCAGGGGAAATGGTTCCAATTCCTATTTGTTTAGCAGTTTGCTGACTGTGGGTTTCTCGTAGATGGCTCTTACTATATTGAGGTTTGTTTCATCTATGCCTAGATGTTTTCATCAAGAAGGTGTGCTGGATTTTATCAAAAGCTCTTCTGCATCTAATGATATAATCATGTGGTTTATGTTTTTGTATCTATTGATGTATTTAATTACATATATGGTCTTACAAATGTTGAACCAGCCTTGCATCCCAGGGATGAAGCCTACTTGGTCATGGTGGATGATTTTTGAGATGTGTTGTTGAATCAATTTTGTTTATCCTTTCAAAGAACCAGTTTTTTGTTTCATTGATTTTCTGCATTATCTTTTTATCTTCTATGTCCTGGATATTGGCTTTTAATTTGGCGATCTGGATTCTTCTGCTGAAGGTAAGATTTTGGTGGTCTTGCTTTTTCAACTTTCTTAGGTGAATTGTTAGGCTGTTAACTTGTGATCTTTCCATTTTCTTCATGTGTGTTTGTTGCGATAGGAATTCCCCTCTTACTACAGCTTTCATGGCATTTCAGTGGTTTTGGTAAGATGTTTCTTCATTTTCATTTGTTTCCACTTATCTTTTAATCTCTGTTTTGATTTCTGTATTGACCCTGGGATGGTTTAGCATCATGCTGTTTACTGTCTGTGTCTTTGTGGGTTTTGGGGGAACTTTATTGGTGTTGATATTTATTTTTATTCCACTGTGGTCTGAGAAGCAGAATTTCAATCTTATGAAATTTGTTTATACTTGATTTATGGCTAAGGATGTGGTTGATCTTTGAGTACATTCCATGTGTTGATGAGTTGAATGTATATTCTGTGGTCGTTGGGTGGTTGCTCTGTAGGTATCAATTAAGTCCATTTGGTCAAGCGTTGCTTTGAGGTTCTGAATCTCCTTGCTGATTTTTTTGTCTTGATGATCTGTCTAGAGTTGTGAGTGGGGTCTTAAAGTCCACAGCTATGATAGTATTAGAGTTAATATCTTTTTTAAGTTTGCTAAGAAGCTGCTTTATAAAAGTTTTTGCCTCTATGTTGGGTGCATATATGTTTGGGATGGATATTTCTTATTGATGGATTGAAACTTTTATCATTATGTAGTTACTTTCTGTATCTTTTTAAAATGTTTGATAGCTTAAAGGTTATTATGTCTGTTATTAAGATCACAACTCTTGATTTCTTTTGTGTTCCGTTTGCCTGAAATTTTGCTTCCTATCCTCTTACTTTCAATCTGTGAGCATCCTTTCTGGTGGGATGAGTGTCTTGGAGACAATATATAGCTGTCTTGTGATATTTTATCCATTTTGACATTCTATGTCTTTTCAGTGGTGCATTTAGACCATTCACATTCAGGCTAATTATTGAAATGTGAGAGTTTATCCCTTTCATGAGGATCTTATGGAGTTGTTATTCCTATTTTTTTGTTGTCTTTCTTTTGATGTTTGGGTTGATTCATGTGTTTTCAATCTTTTTCCTGCACTCTTGTGAAGAACATTGTCACTCTTTTTTTTTTCTTTTCTTCTGTGTTTAATACTTCTTATAGAGCTGGTCTAGAGGTAGCATAAGTTCTTAGGGATTGAATGTCTAGGAAAGATTTTAATTTTCCATCACTGATGAAGCTTAGCTTAGCTGGGTCAGTTATTCTTGGTTGAAATTGTTTATCTTTGAGAACTTTGAAGATTTGACTCCAAGCTTTCCTAGCCTGAAGTGTTTCTGTAAATAAATCTCCTGCTATTCTAATTGATCTTCCTCAGTAGATAGTCTGACTTTTTTCTCTTGTTGACTTTAGGATTTTTTTCTTTTATCTCTGCTTTGTTTAGGTGAATTACTATGTGTCTATGAGTTGGTCTTCTCATTTGCTGTCTCACAGGTGTTCTCTGAATCTCTTGTGTTTGAACGGTCACATCACTGATGAGATGAGGGAAGTTTTTTGAATAATTTCATGGAATGTTTGTTCCAGGGTGGTCTCTATCTGTCTTTTTGCCTCGGGAAGTCCAATTACTCTTGGATTTGGCCTCTTGAAATAATCACTTATCTCTTGAAGGTTTTGTTCTGTCTTTTTAAGCTTTTTTTCTATGTTTTTGACAGCTTAGGTTAGTTCTATATTTTTGTCCTCAAGCTCTGAGATTATTTCTTCTGCTTGGCTAATTCTACTTTCCATGCTTATCAGTTTTTTATTTATTTCATTCACAGTTTTTTTTTTTTTTTT
>NW_007232482.1:81090-116799 GCF_000164805.1 Carlito syrichta
GCCGCTCCTGGCCACCGCAGCCTCAACCTGCTGGGCTCTGGCGATCCTTCTGCCTCAGCCTTCCAAGTAGCCCAAATTACAGGCATGCACTACCACACCTGGCTGATTTTTTGATTTATTGTAGAGATGAGGTCTCACTGCCCAGGTGGGTCTCAAACCCATGGGCTCAGGCAATCCACTCACCTCAGCCTCCCAAAGGCATGGGAATACAGGCTGAGCCACCGAGCCCAGCTCACAGTATTCTTTACTGCTGTTATCTCAGTTATCAACTTCTTCATTCTTTTGTTTTGTCTCTCCTTAGTTCTATTTATTCTCTCTATTAATGTTCTGATACCTGGGTTTGTAGTTTAAGACCAGTCATTCTGGGGACTTTTCATTGTTTATGTTCTGATGTCTGTTCTGTCAGTGTCTGACCTTCCAGGGGTCTCTGGAAGACCGATATTCTTGTTTGGTTTTTTTTTCATTTGTGTAGATTTTTCTCCCCCTCTCCCTTTTCCCCCTCTTCTTTAATTCTGTTGTTCAGGGATGTGGGGTTACTTTTACTTCTGTTTTCTCAATCTCCTATTCTGCTTTAGGTGGATCCTCTGGCTTTGTTCAATTCTGAAGCTGGACTGTGGGTTGGGGGCTGTACTTTTTACAGTTTTGAGATTTAATTGAGGGGAAAGTTGTGATTCAGAATCTATCTGCAGTTCCCAGTATCCACCAACAGATGTATGGGCATCCTGGAACCCACTTCCCATTGCCTTACAATCTGTCCATGAAGTGGGGTATAAGTTTGCTTCCTGAAAGCAAAATGAGGCAAGAAAAAGGAAAATAACAGAAAACAGAAGGAGGGGGGCAAGTGGAAGATGGAGAGAGAGGAGTAAGGGGGAAAATGGACAGAAGTACCAACTAACAAATGAAAAGAGACACAAAGACAGAAAAGAGTAATAAAAACTAAAGCATACAGACAATCATACAAACATACAAATCAACAAAAACCTCCCTATTGATGTATACTCCCCATAAGCAAACAGGAAGTCTAAAGGAAAAAAATCCATAAAGTAACAGAAACAAAGCATGTATGAAAATGTTATCAAAAAGAGAAAGAAAAGCTAAAACTAAAAACAAACAAAAATGAGCAAAACAAACACACAAAAAACAAGGAACCAAACTCACTCTGAGATTGTTCCTATAAGTCCAACTTCCTTTCAACTCTGATCTCTAGCCCCTCTCCTCTATGCTCAGTGCAGGCTGAGTGTGTTGCTCTAAGCTTGGGTCAGATTCCATAGGCCTACTGTAGAAGGGAGGTAGATCAGATCTGAACTCACCTGGCTTGCTGCCTGTCAAGTGTGCCACTCAGATCTGACCTGTATCCAATCTAGCATGGGGGAGGAGGAGTTTCTGTCTCTCCCAGTTTGATGAGATTACTTTAGATCCCAAGTTGGAAGCTGGGTGGAGCTGGATGGAGCTGGGTGGGGTAATGCAGGTTTCTACCTGGCCCTAGGACAGAGAAAATGACTACCATTGGAGTTTCCTCACTGGGGATGGGCTCCTCTCTGGCTCTCCCAGTCTTCTCTCTCTATTGATTGGATCTGGGGCTACAACTGATTTGCTATAACAGGTGATGATGTGGACCAGGTGCCAGGCAATGAGAATCAGTGGAATTCAGCAGGCTTTTCTCAGGAGAGTCCCATGAACAGCAGACGATCCTGTACCCTGGCAGCTCCAGTCTCTGGGTGATGAGGGGTTGCAGTCACCTCGAGAGGATAGTCCAGGGTGCATGAACTCGAGTCTCCCCTCATTCAAACTTTCACTCACCCACCAGCACACGCCTACTCACACAGTGAGTCTTTATGGACACTCACTTTTGCAGAGACTCTCACAGTACGATCTGTCCCGTTGCCATCTTGTGACCGAATCCATTTTTTAAGATTATGCTCCAACCTTGGCTTGTTATGAGAATATTCTGATCTATATGCAAGTTGAGATAAATGCTTTATCCCTGTCTTTTTATTCCCACAGAGGCGATTATTCTTTAAATACTTTTGATCTATTTTCCTAGCCCTCATTTCTTCCCATGTTTGATTCATTAATAGTTCCATCTCTTCATGCACCTCTGTAGCTACATCCTTCTACACTTACTCTGGTCTTGACCATATGATTTTCTTTGGGCAATCAGACAGTAGTAAATTTGATGCAGTCAGGATCACACAAAATACTTGCTTATTTTTTCTTTTCTTGACTAATTTGACTTGTTTGCTCTTGCACCTGATTCAAATCAAGAGTTCATGTTTAGGTTAAATCTGCTTAAGAGGTACGGCACTCGAGGAAGAAGCAAACAATGTGAATTGTCACATTTATCCTAGCAATTCTAGTTAAACCTTACCTTAGTCAATAAGCAATCAATTTCCAAACATGCAATGATATCCAACTGAAAAGGAAAGAACACCCTACCTAATCTGTGTGTGTGTGTTTCTTCTACACTTGGTGGACAAAATAAATGTTCATTGTTTTTAGTCACCAAATTTTGGGGTGGTTTGTAACATTGTGGCAATAGAAAAATGATCCATCATGAAAATAGTGAGTTATCTAGTAGTGATTGTTGCCATTAGTCATTTTTTGTGGATTTAAGGAGGCTTATCAATATAGCGTCTTATTTAGAAAGTTTTTTTTTCTTTCTGCTTATTCATTCAGATCTATGGGAGGCTATGATCTCAAGTTATTTTAAGGGTTGGACTGAGAAATGGGGCTTAGTAAGCTCATTTTCATTATCATACTAAGCTACAGCTTCCAATTTAGCCTGATTCAACAACTATGTTCTTTCTCTATCTGTTAACTCTTCTCTTGTATCTCTTTTTTTTCAAACCCAAGAAAACCATGAATAGAGCTATTGAGTGGAGTCCCTCAAGACCCCAACAACTAGCACAGAGAAACAAATTGAAATTGAGCAAAAATTTAGATCCATAAAAATACTAATATTATAGAAAATACCAACTAGAAGTGCAAAAGCAGAGTAATGTACTACTGTGCAAAAAAAACCCTGCTTATTTTGGCTTCAGTAGACCATAAAACAAAATGGCAAGACTCTAGAGTCTAGTTTAGTGCTCAGATTTTACAAAGGAACAAATTGAAATCAGAAGAGCTCACATGACATGCCTAATGTTACACACAGAATTTATTGTTAAAGTTGAAACCAGATCTTCAATTTGTTGTTCTCCATGTTCTAGAAAAGCAGTGAAGTATTGTGGAAAGAGAAAGAAACATGATATCAGAAGACTACAGTTTAGGTTCAACATCTCTTCTTACTCAATGTGTGGTTTGGGTTTAGATACTAAAACTGTTTAAACCTCAGTTTTCTTATATGTTAAATGTAAATATTAATATCAATCATGTATATCTTAAATATTTGTATGGACATTATTTAGAGAATAATGAACCATGTTATACAAATTTAATTTATTCTAACAAAAAAGTATTGAATCAACTGTGAGTCAGGCTTTATGCTTGTTGAAAATACATAAATCATCTCAGAGAATTTAGATTCCAATGTAAGATAAAAATAATAAATAATGTCAAAATAAGATGACAAATACTTAGATAGAGATATGCAAGGGATGAAAGTGTTAAGGGAACATAAGAGAACTTAGGTCAAGCAGAATAATAAACTTAACTTAATTCCAGGTAAGCAAATTTGTAGAGGATAAATTAAAATTGATCAGGTGAAAATTATATAGGACACCAGGCAGAGGGAATAAATAAAGCAATAAAGCATGTCAAAACATAGTGTGTGTGTGGAACGTTACTGAATAAAATTTGTATTTCTAAGTTATAAAAGGAGTAGCAAGAGGTGAAACTACCAGTAATTAGAAGTCAAGTAATGGATTTGGACATTAGAGGATTATTGAAGAGTTTTTAGCAAGAAGATATACGTGGTTTGATTTATGTTTCAGTTAAAATATTCTAGCTGCACTGGGAGAGAGATTAACAATCTAGGGAGAAAAGATACAAATCTAAACTCAGGCAATGTAGTAAGCATGGGGAGAAAGTTACAGATTAGAGAAAGCGTATATTCAGTAAATGTTTGTTTTATTTTATTCTCATTATCATTATCATATTGCTTCCTTTAAGTTTTTTTCTTTTATGAAAATTTAGAGTACTTGTGAGTCCAAGAGAATTTTTTTCTTTTCTATTTCTTTTCTATCCTTTCTATTTACTACTGGTCTTGTCCAGTATGATGTGTTTATCATAATGAATGAAATACTCCCTTTTTGTGTATATTTTTTGGACTTGGCTAAAGTCAGACATGATTGCTTCACTCATCTTTACACCAAAAGGAATGTTGAAATCAGTAAACATTCATATTTTTTAAAATAGAAAGCTAGAAATACAATATGCCAATATATCCTCAGCGACACAATAATATTAGATGTTTTCCAAAAAGATAATTAATTCAGCATACTATTAAGATTTATTCTCTTTTTATCAAGGCTTTTATATTTTAAATTTTAAGTGCCTAGAACAGCAAAGTCCACAAACATATGAAATTGACATTGTGCAACATCTACAGGGACATAGGAGACACAATTTTCTTCACACATATAGCAAGCAGAGCTCCACGCAGACAGCCAAGTAAGAGTTTTACAGATAACTCTCTGAAGATTTCTCCTGCCCAAAATAAATTAAGTAGACTATAACTAAATAAGGGCATGAAGGAATGGGACCACAATATGTAATGGGGCCTAAGGTTTGATAATGATTCATAAAGTTCATGAATTAATTTCTCTAGGTACATTATCCAAAGTTTACTGTTAATAGTAAATATGCTTGAAGTGGTATAACCATAATAAAACCTAACAAATGTTTTCCAATTGTTATATTGAGAGTCTACTACTATTCCATAACATAAAGCAAGGGTAATTCTTCCTTTGGAAAAAATAAAAAAGATTATTAATGTGAAAAAAATATTTTTTTCTCTTAGGTATTTGACTTAAAACATGATTTAAATATTTTCTCCAAGATTAGAACCCAGGTTTTTCTTTCTATTATAGTTCTGCTTCTATGATATTGACTTGTCAACTCTTAATACTTTAATAAACCAGACACTGCCAAGGGAGGGGGAGCACATAGTATCAATAAGGTTGCCTGATCTAAACCAGGTGAAGTGAGGACCAACAGGTGGCCCAGACTTAATCTGTACATAGACCACTGATGTACCCAATCCTGTATTGTACCCCACATCTTTAAAATATAATAATACTAATTTAAAAATTGGTTTATTCAGTTCCAGAAAATTAGCAGATAGCGTTCATGGACTTTATCAGAAACTGGAGGATTCTCTGGATCCTTAGCTTTTCTGAGACTCCTTCTTTTCTCTTATCAATAGGTCAAAGCTACTCTAAGTAGACTTTCTGGAATAACTATTAATAATTATTTTCTCATTGTTTCCTGCACATCTCATAGATTGGAAGGCTTCAAGATAGTCACATAACTTCCTTGGTGGTCCTCTGGTCCGGACTACAAAGTGTACTTAGATTTGTCCAATATTACTGTGAGCCTGGTTTTCTGCCCACTACAGTTTTTTGTTTTTGCACATTGTATTCATTTTTGCTTTTAGTTGCAAGTATAAAATTACTATCCTTCATAAATTTATTTAAAATATACATATACAGCTTAAAGTAATTCGTAATTTGCAATAATTGTTCATTATCTGCACGGCTTCTGTTGTAAGTATGAGCGTACATGCACAAACTATTCAGATTTTAAAAAGAAGGGAAGAGACACATGTTTCTACCAAAATTTGCTTGATTCAGTTGCACAGTTTCTCCAAGGTGCCAAACCACAGCTGAATAGAAAGCGTATGTTGGGATTGCATAATCCACTAACACTCTTAGACACATTATGGGTTGGAAAACAGTTAAAAAGCATGTGGCTGGTATTTTTAAATGAGGTGGCTGCATTGTTTCTGCATAGAGTAACATTTTGTTTTGCTATTTTCCTGGGACATAAGAGGATGATTAACCACATTTCATGAGCAATACAATTTTATAAGTAGTAAACATAACAGATACTTCATAAAAATAATTCATGAAATGCAATACTTGAATTTCCTTAGCTTGCTCTAAATTTATACAACTTTTTCTTGATTAAGTATAAAAAACTCATTTTACTTAAGTTAAATTGAACTATTGTATTATTAGATCTGCTAACCATGTGATTACATTTAAAAATATGTCTTGTAATGATTTTTATAAAAGCACTACATTTAAAAATTATAATTCTTGATATATTTAAGAAAAAATTAAGGCAAAAAATATAACAACACGAAATTTGCTTAATTGCTCACCACTATGTTTCTCTAGACATCAGTACTTTTAGCACAAATCTTCCAAACAATCAGTTCATATCAGAAATAAGCAAGATGTTTTAAAGTTTTTCAAACTCAATGAAGCTGTTGCTTTATGGATCTCACGTGTAGTCCTTGGACTATTTCACAATGTCCTGAGTTTATTTAAATTATTTAAAGTTTTCTACATATTTTCTCACCTTTAACCTATTAAACCACTTTGTTTCAAGTGAAAGAAAACTTGACCCAAACTAATTTTTGAGAAATAAAAAGGCCAAGGGGGAGGACTTATTAGCTCACTTATTTTCTATTGTGGCTGTAACAAATTTTCACAAACTACGTTGTTTAAAACTACACAATTTGTTCTTACATTTCTGTAGATTAGCTAATGAACATGGATCTCACTGCAAGAAAATCAAGGGTGTTCCTTTCTGGAGATTCCAAGAAAAAAATCTATTTTCTTACCTTCTCAGGCTTCAAGAGACTGCCCACATTTCTTGGATTGTGGCCCCTTTCTTCTCTCTTCCAGAATAGCAAAGTGGCAACTTTCTTACCATTTTTCTTTAGTCATATTACCTGTTAATTCTCTGCTTCCACTCCTCTTTCAGGACACTTGCAATTACATTAGGCCCACCAGATAATTCAGAAAAACCTTTCTATTGTAAGATCAACTGATTGTCGGCCTTACTTACATTTACTACCTTCATTTTCTTTCACCATGTAGCCTCACAATTCACAAGTTCCAGGGATGAGAACCTGGACATATTTGGGAGGTTATCTGCCTATAACACTCATATTTCTAAAAATTCTTGTGAATGGAATTCATCAGACACAGCTTCATCCAGAATACTTGCATAACTAATATCATCAAGATCACATTTCTCTCTTAACCTCTTAGACATCCCTCAGCTCTACTTTCTTTAATTCACCAAAATGGCTGCAGCAGCTGCTCTACCCACATCCTTTTCAGTTATATACTAAGGAACATATCCATTTCTATTAACCAATATAAAAATTTCTGTCTTTAGTGCTGATGGCCTCACTTGAGTTCTATTTTTAATATAATCACCATTCCTGAGGTTTTAATGCTTAGGCTATGTGACATCTTTGGCATCAAGAATACTGTACCACATGTTCTCACTCATAAGCAGACCTTGAACAATAATCATAATACTTTAAGAAAGGGATCGGCAGTAGTGGGAAACTGCTGGAGTAGGGAGTAGGGGGCACACCTCATCAACAAGGGTATCTACATAATAATAATTTGTATTCTTAATCCTGAATTGTACCCCACATTTTTAAAATGAAATAATAATAATAATAATAAAAAGATTACTGTGAGTTACAGCAGAAACACATAGACTGAGAACAAATAAGGCATGGGACTTTAGGTGAAAACTGGGGACTAATGGATGCTGGGTGGCAAACAATAACAAAACAATAACAAAAACAAATCGCAAAATTGCATCAACTACTATACCAGGTTACCCTCACATCAACCAAGAAGAAACATTGATAGCAATCTATCTGAAACCAGAAGATAATGATGAAAACTGAAAAGCCAAACTATTTTTACAAATGATGATGTGTACATTCATTAGATAATAAAGCTGATTTCTTAAGAAAAATATCTGCGCTGGACTCGTGGCTCAGCCTGTAATCCCATGCCTTTGGGAGGCTGAGGTGAGTGGATTGCCTGAGCCCGAGGGTTCGAGACCCGGTCGAGGCTGCGGTGGCCGCTCCTGGCTGGGAGCGGCCACTGCACTCCAGTCTGGGCGACAGAGTGAGACTCCAACTCAAAAAAGAAAAGAAAAGAAAAATATCTGATACTTCCTGATACTAACTTAACCTTTCCCTCTAGTCTCATTCATCTTCACCATCTGAACTCCTGGCTCCTATCTGCCTAGACTCCTCATCTTATATATACTATTGGCAGTCCTACCTCTCTAACTTAGAAAAGATTTTCTCTCTGTTCCCTACCCTAGAGTTACTTAACCTCTCTGAGTTTCAGTTTCTACATGTTACACAAGGAAATAATAATATGAATCTTGAAATAGAAAAATATTGGTGTTAGTGTTGTTTTACAAAGAAATGTATTTGAAAGCAAGTACTATTTTGAAACGAATGTTTCTAGTGCTTACTTTTAACTTATAAAGTTTTATATTTTAATTATATTTCCAGTAATTTTTTATGTTTACAAATTTTACCAACCAATATAAAATTTAGATACCTCAAGGATGAGTGATTATAGTTCTTGTGATTACCACAATACATAGAAGTATAATTCGCCTATTACAAACCACTATAGTTTACCTGGAAATAGATTGAAAGTTGTAGCGATATGTGTAACATGTGTGATATAAAATAATTGCTGATATATAAGCCTCAGAATTTTTTTTAGTGAGGTTAGCTTGGAAAGAATTAAATTTTAAAAAACTATTTAAAAATATGTCTGAATGTGAGATGTCCAATTCACTCTGCTGTTAAATATATAATACACTAAGTCACAAGAGCATAAAAAGTTTTTATTTTCTTTTTTACTAAGTGTTGTTTTAATCTCAAATATTTGAGATAATGACTATCCATTACCTTGAGACTAAAACCTGTCTACTGCATATAGTAAGATAAATGTGCATGTGGAGTTTCTTTACCTCCTCTCTTATGCATTTAAGATATATTGCACATTTGGCCTAGAATACTTATTTTAAAAAAAGGTAAAATTTGAGACATAATCAGTTTTAGATTTTGACTTGACTCTTATTGGTGAAAACTGGGATATGACTGCGTTTTTGTAATCAATCAATTAGAAGGAAACTGATAACGCCATTTTATATATCTCAGTACTTTTCACTTAAAGTTTTTAAAGAGAAAAAAGTGTTTTGCAATAAGAATAATGAAACCCTCAAAATCCCCCTAAGCGTTAGGTAAATATTATTTCAGTCATTTAAACATCTGCAATCCAATGGCTTAGACAGTTTGGTGACTTATTCAAGACTGCAGATTAAATTGAAGACAGAGCCAAATTCAGTCTTAGCAACTAGGCTGCCAGGTTTCCACTGTGTTGTTTGTTGTCTCTCACAAAGATCTGCATTTTTAAAATGGAAGAGCTGTGTAGTTTTAATTTAAATCCAATTTATCAGGACCTTGACTGCTCCAGCTTTTAAGGTGCAATTCCTTGTTCTGGATTTGTTCCATAGGTTTCTAAGGTGCCAAGTTACTCTACTCCTTGTTGGCTGCCATTTGTCTTTCCTGATTTCCTGCTAACCTCTGTGGATTCTTGAAAGAATGCCTATCTCTTCCCTTGTGTCCAATGTAGATTCTTCTAGTGCAAAGGAATTTACATCAAATGGGGAGGAATTCTTTCTATTTTGGATGAGGGCTATTGGGAGTTAAAATTGAAGAGTTGGCAGAAAGTCTACTACATTGTATACGTCTTTCTCCCTCTTATAGCCATGGCAATAAATACATTTTTCTTTTATTTTAAATTTCCCTGCTGTGGTGTCCTCTTCATCATCTTTGTTCTTGGGATGAACTTTTCACTACTGACATGATATACAGAGGTGTGTCGTACAGATGAATTTAAAAGAACTCAAAACTATGCATATTTTGAGAAATAAAATGAGAGGATTATATATAAATACACTCAATGACAGCCAAAATTCTGACAGGCAATCTTTGGATGTTAACACAAAAAAAATCAAAAAGAGGAATATCTATCTAATCATAAGTACAAAACACAGTGAAAATTAAACATAATTTTAAATCATACAAAAGAAAATGCAGGAAAATATTCATCAAATAAATTCCACATTTTAAAGAATATCTTACTAGAAATCTCACTGATGTTAACTAACTAAACGTGGAAGCTTCATTTATCCCATTTTAATTACTCGATATTTTAGTCAATTCAACAACATGCTTGCTGCAATCATTCCAGGTTTGTTGTTAAATAAAAAGGAATTCTCATTGGTAATTACTAGGAAAGAGGAGGAAGCCAGAAATTAGAAGGTGAGCCTCAATGTGACACAAAATCTGACTTTCCGGGTAAATGGCAGAATACAAAGCCAATGTTCAAAGGGATATGATATATTTAGGTCAATAGTAGGCCAACATGAATATTACAGCTGTAATAGGGGGGTTATAATTTGATAGTCAGAAATTGTAAACCATTATTATTATTACTATTTTGAACTGAAAGTGTCACTCTGTAGCCCGGGCTACAGAGAGGTGCAGTGAGGTGATCTCAGTTCATCACAGCCTCAATTTCGTGGGCTCAAGTGATCCTTCTGTCTTAGCCTCCTAGTTAGATGTGTGATAGTGTTCATTGTATAGGGTAGCTAATTTGTTTGTGGCAAGAGTCAAACATTACTAAGCATATAAAGTACAGTGTCCATATATTAGTTTTCTATTGCTACATAACAAGTTACAACAAATTTATCAACCTAAAATAATGCTTGTTTATTTTCTTCCAGTTCTGTAGCTCAGAACCCAGTTTGGGCATAGTTTCTCTGTTCAAGGTCTCACAAAACTAAAATCCAAGTGTCAGTCAAGCTGTATTCCCATTTGGCACTTAAGATCCTCTTCTAATCACATTCAGGTTGTCAGCAGAATTCAGTTTTTTGTGGCTGTAGAACTGATGTCTTAGTGCTTAGAGGATGCCCCATCATGTCTTGATACGGGGCACTTTGCTTTCTTCAGGTTAGCAGGTGTAAGGCTAGGTCTGGTATCTTTTACCGTGATAAAAGTTTTCTTTAATAAAACCTACTTTTGAGGAGCAATAGAAAAAATTATGCTTCCATTGTACCTCTTTGTAACATCTTTTCTGGCTCTGGGTGCATAATGAAAAAAATATCAAAGACAAAGTTTGTGATCCAACAGGGATGTATATGGGAAAAAACCAAAAAACAAAAAACTTCCTTACATACAAAGGTAAACTTCCTAAAAACAAAAACAAAAAAACGAGAGGACATCAATACTTAGAAGTGTTACAAACACGTTTTCTTGTAACTTAGTTGTTCTTTCAATGATCATTTTTATTACTCAATAATAGTGCTAAGCATCAAGATTTCATGTAAATAATTCTATCAGTCAACTGGGTTATTCTTCTGTAACTAAGAGCCTTAACATCTTATTGGCATATGACAACAGTTTATTTCTTTTTTCTACATACTTATCATGGGAGATCTATCTCATACCTTCTCATTTGGTAGCCAAGGTTAATGGGGCCTCTGCCATATAGAATATGAACAGTTGCTATGAAAGGAGGGAAATGTATAATTCACAAGATTATTGAAAGTAGCACATGACATTTCTACTCACATTCCGTTAGCCAAACAAGACACATGACACGTCTAACTACAAGGGAGTGAGTGAAAACACTTCTACCACGTGCTCAGAAGCAGCAGAAAGACAACATCTATAACATAACTAAAGCTTATCACAATCTTCCTCTGGTCACAGAATATTTGTCTCACTCTCCTTTCAGATGAAATATAAACTGACCCTCTCGCTCAAGAATGGAAACCCCAAAATACCGTCAGCACACAATGTAATGTCTCTGAGTGACATGATAATCTCTACATTGAGGCATATGCACAATAGTCTACATGTCTTGACTGTGACTCCCTTAGATTTAGAGACTTGGGAACATAAGATAAATTATCTGTCCTACACATAACCATGTAACAGGAACACAATAGAGTCAGAATAATGATATAAACATTTGTATTCAGAGAGTGAAAGAATGGGAACAACCATCAGTCTCTTATCCATAGTAATTCTGAAATCCCCCTGAGCAAATATTTTGAGAACATCATGCTCTGGGAGTGAGAAATATACGCTGTTTTGATTCCATTCCCGGGAAGTATCATCCTTGATCACAGTTATCTATAGGTTCTGACTCAGCCTTCTGGGAGGTGTCTTTATTGCCATAATCTTCCTTTTTTTTTTTTTTTTTTGAGTTGGAGTCTCACTTTGCTGCCCAGACTGGAGTGCAGTTGCCGCTCCCGGCCACTGCAGCCTCGACCTGCTGGGCTCCAGTGATCCTTCCACCTCAGCCTTCCAAGTAGCTGGAACTACAGGCGCTTGCTACCACGCCTGGCTAATTTTTGATTTATTGTAGAGATGATGTCTCGCCAAGCTGCCCAAGCAGGTCTCGAACCCGCGGCCTCAGGCAATCCACTCACTTCAGCCTCCCAAGGCGTGGGATTACAGGATGAGCCACCGAGCCCGCTGCCATGATCATCCTTAACTGTATATGACATAGAGATGAGAAACCATGCCTAGTGTGTTAAGTTGAAGGTGACCCCCAAATGCATATATCCATGTCCTATTTCCCAGAAATTTTAAATATGGCCTTATTCAGAAAAGTAAAATAAAATGTTTTCACAGATGTAATTAAGAATCTCAAAATGAGATAATCCTGGTTTATCGGGTTGTGTCCTAAATCCAGTGACAAAAGTCCTTATAAACCAGAAGAGAATGTCATGCAAAAACATTGGAAGATATTGCAGTTATGCAACCACAAGCTAAGAAATAACCAGAGCCACTTGAAACTGGAAGACTCAAGGCAGGAATCTCTCTTAGAGTCATCAGAGGGAGCATGGTCTTGCACACACCTTGATTTTAGATTTCTGACTTTCAGAATTGTGAGAGACTACATTTCTTTTTGCTTGCCAAATTTTAACCTACCAAATTTATAGTAATTAGTTACAGCATCCCTGGAAAACTTACACAAATTCCTTGGGGTCTTGTGACTTGTATTGGCTGATAAAATGTGTATATAAATGATAACGGTCACCTTTAGAGGACATGAATCAAGATGGTTTTTCCATCAGCCTGGATCTCTGGCAGATTTACTAAGCACAATTACTCTTGGTTATTTATTCTGGATATGTATTATAAGCAATAACTAAATAATTTTTACGATTTTAAGCCATAGATATATTTGGCCAGTTAGCTACTGCAGCATACATTAGCCAATGCGCAAGATTAAAGCAGCTAATACATATTTGGGGATAAATAATTTCCTATGGATGTTCAAATAAAAAAATTGTATACCAATTTTCTTACATTTGTTTGAAGTTCAAATTTGGCTCAATAGAAGACCAAAGAAGTATTAGAAAGGGAGACTCATGGGACTTGGAATTAGAAACACCTGTATTGAATGCAATTTTTATTTTCCTTGGACAACTGATTAGAGTCTCAATCTTTTCCTTTGTGATATATAAGCTGTAATGCTGTTTCTGTCCTTACTAAGTTTTGTGAGGCTTTGATAACATAATTGATGGCAAAGACTTTGTAAGCTACAATTTCATACATTAAAGTGATTTCTATTCCACATCGGTGATGACAGGATGCTATCTACCCCGTGATAATAGGGTATCTTATGAGGTAGACCAAAAGTCTCAACCTTTCCAAAGTGAACATATTCATGACTTCCAGAGAAATATATATGCAGAAGACTCACAAGAAGGTTAAACCTAGAATAAAAGAAATACATTCTATGGACAAATTTTGCTGAATGAGCCTGCTCACAATGATCCTTCTTCTCCAAGAAAAAGGAATATTTTTGGCTTGGAGAACCTGAGCTATTTCTGGAACATAGCTAAAGTATGCTTCAAAAATAACCCATTCTATAGGTTGCCTAATTTTTCTGATGATTATTTCTTTTGCTGTGCATAATTTTGTCTTTTTACGTAAGTTCCACTTACTTGTTTGTTCATGAATTTATTTATGTCTTTATTGCATTTGCTTTTGGGATCACAGCCACAAATTCTTTGCCTAGGCCAATGTCCAGATTAATTTTTCCTAGGTTTTCTTCTAGGATTTATATGGTTTCAGATATGACAATTAAGTCTTTAATCCATCTTGATTTAATCTTTGTACATGGTAGGAGATAGGGATTCAGTTTCATTTTTCTACATGTGACTGTCAAATTTTCCCAGCACCATTTGTTGAACAGGGTGTGCTTTTCACAGTGTATGTTTTCATTTGCTTTGTCAAAGATCAGTTGGTTGTAGGTATTTGGGTTTATTTCTAAATTATTTAACCCAATCCATGGCCCATGTGTCTGCCCTTGTTGTTTTGATTACTATAGCCTTATAGTATAATCTGGTAAGGGACTAACATTCAGAATCTACAAAGAACTAAAACAAAGCAGCAAGAAAGAAACAACCCCATTAAAAAGTGAGCAAATGACATAAAGAGACTCTCTCAAAAGTAAATATACAAATGACCAACAACATATGAAAACGTGTTCAATATCACTAATTGTCAGGGAAATTAAAATTAAAACCACAGTGAGATACCATATTACACTAGTCAAAATGGCCATTATTGAAAAATCAAACAACAATGAATGGCACAGATGCAGTGAAAGGGGAATGTTTACTATATACTTTTGTTGGGAATGTAAATTAGAGCAACCTCTATAGAAATCAGTATGGAGATTTCTCAAAGAACTAAAAGTAGATCTACAATTTGACTCAGCAATCCTAGTACTTGGTATTTACCCAAAGGAAGAGCAATATAAAAAAGACACCTTCACCCACATGTTTACAGAAGCAAAATTCATATTTCAAAGACACACACACACACACACACACACACACACACACACACACACACACACACACACACACACACACACACACCATGGAATACTATCAGCCATAAGAAAGAACAAAATAAAGTCAATTGCAGCAACTTGGATGGAACTGTAGACCGTTATCCCAAGTGAAGAACCATATGATCGGAAAACCAAATACCACATGTTCTCATGTATAAGTGGGAGCTACAAAGGCATATAAAATGGCATAATAGACACTGGAGATTCAGAAGAGAGAGAATGAGGAAGGAGAAAGGTAAGACAAATTTTCTGTCAGGTACAATGTGCACTAATGGTGCTGGCAGGTACATTTACAACCTAGCCTTCTTCATCACTATACAAAGCAGTTATGTAACCAAAAACAATTCATATGCCTAAATCTATTAAAATAAAGAAATTTAAAAAAAAATAAGAGACAGTAATCACATATAGATCTCCTGGGCCTTAACACTTGAAGGAATCTCAAAACCTGTAAAACTCCCCCAGTCCATGTGGGGCCTTCAGAAATCTCTAATCAGTAGCTGATTTAGAAATCTAGACTGAAGATACAGTGCATGATAGAATCAGGTAGTGATTGTGAGAGGAAATAACATGAACTTGGAAAATAATGCTAGAATAGCAAGAAATGTTAGAAACAATATTGATTGGTATGGGTTCTGCTATATTTGATAAGAAATGAGTCGTTTACATGAAAATAGTAGTTTATATGAGAATCCCATGTGGTTTTCTTCTCCAATGAACTAGTTTGTGAAAAATTTAACTTAGAAATAATCTGATGATTTTATTACGACATGAAGACAAGCTCTTTTTATATTGTTACCTCACTATCCTTTTCCACGACTTTCATTCCCAAAGTCATTTTATGTCCTAACATTGCTGATGGAACTTGAACCATTACATTTGTGTTCCAGCAGCAAAAAGCAGGAAGGGGGAAAGAAACCCATTATCTTCTTTTAAAGAAAGCCTCCTAGAATTTCCTCCAGACACATCCACTTACTGACCACTGGATGAGATTAGTCACATGGTCACTCTAGCCACATAGCTACAGGCATGCCAGCAAATACTGTCCTTTAAGCTGCAAATATTATCACTTCGACTATACCTGTTAGGAGAGGGCACATGTATGTAGTGGTAGGTAAAACAACAGTGTCTGCTGCAGGAAAGAATATCAAACTATTTACCAAAACAAACAAACAACATGAACAACAACAACAAAGATCAAAATACAAATGGATCAAAAAGATAATTAGAGAACAAATAAATAAATAAATGTATTAAGTAGATAGTTATTTAGAAATTCATTTATTCACTATATATTTATTGGGAATAGTAATATGAGACACTGTGCTAAGTCCTAAGGATACCACAATGAATTAGGCAGAATGTTCTCCCTCAAGCGAATGGTAAGCTATTGAAGGAGGATGTATAAAGATATCTTATTACAATAAAAAATATAGACATAATGGATAACAATGAGGCAGAAAGAGCTGTACCACAAGTGGTCTCTTTCAACAGTTTGAAAATAAATGCCTGGTTGAGATTGATCAGAAAAAATTACCTTGAAATAGGGTGGAGGAATAGTGTCCATGAGAATCAGAAGTCAAGGAATCCATATCAATGTTTAAAGAGAAGCAGAAAAAGAAAGCAGATATAATGGGGCTCCAAAACAGAATACAAATGTGATGAAAGAAAATAATAATAATAACAAATAATGGTAAATCTAATATTTCATGCCTTGTAAGTAATTGAAAAAATTCTGTTCTGTATTAATATAAGCAAGCAGATCAGCAGACAATCAATACAAACAACATATTGACCGAATATAAATTGAGTGCATTCAATAGAACAAAACATTTGTACTGTACTTTGTATTTATTTCAATGATATATTCTAAAGGCATAAAAGTGAAATTATATTAGTTATAAATGAAATTGGTCATCTTTACTGAAAAGCATATATGATATTCTGACTAAGCCAGAAAATAAAAAATATATGGTTAATGTAAATATGATTGTCTTAAGTTGTGCCTTTCAGGGGAACATGGTGAAACAAATCAGGTTTCTCATCCTTATGTCATCTGTGTCCCTACATCTGTGTAAATGGATACACATTAGGAGACAACACTGAGTACTTAAGTGACAGACTTTCTAGAAAAAAAGATTGATATATCATTTCCAGAAATTGCTTAGTGTTCTTTATATATGTTTTAAGAACTTCATGATGTTTTACCAATAATCCAATCACTAGAATCTATTTGGAATTGTTTTTATATTTATATTAGGTAATGGCAAAAGCACCATCATCATAGACAGGTTTTCAATATTTTTTTGTTTCCCACGTCTAAATAGATACTACATGAACTTTTCTTTTGGAATGTCTGCATTACTTCTCATTTTAGGTTTATACTAGATATATGTACTGTTACATGACTACATATTTTAATTGTTCAATTTTGTGTTTTAAACAGGGTTTCATGTGTGTGTTCTTCACATAGAGCCTGTTAGAATTAAATTTAGAATGATAATAACTAGAATACAAAAGAAAAAAGTGGTGCGATTTCCAGATAGTCACAATTTATCAATTTCTGCATCAACTAGTTTAGAAAACTAGTTTAATTTAAAAGTGGTGTTGTCTAATATTTCATAATATTCAATGACCTATTTCTACTTACCAGCTTTGTGTTCTTGAATTCATCTTTAGGATGAGGGTATTTCCAATAAATGCCTCACAATATTGCTGAAAGCATCAAAAGAGGCAATGCATGTAATCAGGCTATAATACACACTCCATATTAATGAAACTATAATTAAAAGTATCAGATATTTTTAACTTTAATAAATTTGTAAATTACAAACTATAAAAATGATAAAAGGCCTGTTGGGATCACTTGGTCATGTACAATGTATTTATAAAGGTTCTCCATATTTTTCACCAGTATTTCTTGCTTTTGTCTTACACAAGTTGATTCAATTGAAGTACGAAATCTTGCATAAAAAGCCTTCATTGTCATTAGCAGTGTGTCCATGTCTAGATCTTAATGTCTATGTATTTCTCTAATGCTTAATAGAAAACCATTAGAAATTCAAAGCTGGATCGTTGAGCTCTGACACAACCAGTCTTGAAAAATCAATATCTTGGACATTTTATGGACTGATATATACACAGCTAACAGCAGATGGCAGTATGTATATAAAAGTGTACCATAAATAATTTTGCAACTTGCAGGTTCCTGGCTATTACTATCAAGGGATATGCATTCACTTAAAAGCACCATTCAGGGGAAGAAACAATGAATTTCTAACTGCTTTGAAATTCTTTACTATTGCCTTACTATGTCACTTCAAGGGAGAGTACATGGTTGTCATTAGTAAAATGCATGGTCTTAAATCTAGTCTAGGTCCAAGTTTCCAGGGAAGTGAGAGTTACTGGATGACTTTTGCCTGACTCTTCTCTCTTCTGTCACTTATAATAATATAGGCTGTTTAACTATGAGATCTTCTAATATATAGATTCTTATGATCGATTCTTTGTTGAGGGTGTCTCCAGCTGGCACATATATAGACAATGCTATATTAAAAACATAGATGAATAAGAAAGGATAAAAATAGAAATGGAGAAAAAGATTTTATTATGTAGATTCTTTAGGATTACTGAACAACAAAGTTATCTTTTCAGCAAAGTGGAAAAAAAGTGTAAACTTGTTTTCAAAATTGATATGTATGTATCTATATCATTCTACATGTTTCTTTTTTATCTTGCCACTCTTGTCATTAAAACCCATGCATGAAGAACAGAGGTGGCTTATCCTAATAGTATTTTCTCCCCAAAGTCCCTAGTCATGATGTGTCTTTTGCAGAAGATGTATCAGCAGGATGGTAGTAGTTTTCAGACAAGACTTGTTAGTGACTAAAAAATTAGAGCAGTGGCAATGTAGAAGGCATGGAGTATTTAAGGAAGTAGCAGCAAAAAGGGAATCCTTTGTGCTTACACTGAACTTATGGAAGTTTCCTTTTACTTTTCTCGCCTAAAGAAAAGTACTTATCTGCATGTTTCCATATTATATATCATATCATTTGTTTAAAAGGATGAATGCATGACCTTTTGTATGAAAATAGGCAAGAAGAGAGGAAAAAAGGAAGATGGAATTAAATTTCACTGAAAGTTTATATTGACGTTTAGAGTCATAAAAGCTTGTAAATTCTTTTTTTAATATTTTTATTTTAAGGATGGATACAATTCAGTGTTAGGTATATCAATGGTCATTGCACAGGTTCCCACTTCACCTGGTTGGAGATCAGATACCTTATTGATAAAGTGTGTCTCCCCTTCCCTCCTTTAGCAGTTTCCCACTACTGCCAATCCCTTTCTTATAGTATCATGATAATTGCTCAGGGTCTGCTTATGAGTGAAAACATGTGGTACTCAGTTCTTTGTTTCTGTGATAAATCACTGAGTACTACAGACTCTAAATTCATCCAAGTTGCTGCGAAGTTCATAATTTTGTCCTTCCTTATGGCTGTGTAATAGTCCATCATGTATATGTACATTTTTCTAATCTGGTCCACTTTCAATGGACTGCACAACGGGTTTCATATTTTTGGTATTGTGAATAATGCTGCAATAAATATACATGTGCAGGTATGTTTTTCACAGAGTGATTTCAGTTCCTCCAGGTACATTTGCAAAAGGGGGATTGCTGGGTTAATGGAAGGTTAATTTTTAGATCTTTTAGTCATTGTCACACTGTTTTCCACAGAAGTTATATGAGTTTACACTCTCACCAACAGTGTAGAAGTATTCCCTTTTCCCCGAATCCTCTCCAGCATCTGTTATTTTGTGTTATTGATGATGGTTATCCTGATCACTGAGTTAGGTGATATCTCAGTGTGGTTTTAATTAGCATTTCTTTAATGCTTAGTAGACTGAGCATTTTATCACGTCTGTTGGCTGTCTATGTCTTGTTTTGAGACATGTCTATGCATATCTTTTGCCCATTTTTTAATAAGGCTGTTTGTTCTTTTCTTTTCAGCATATTTGAGTTACTTTTAGATCCTAGGTGTTATGCCTTTGTCAGATATAAAGTTGGGAAATATTTTTCCCCATTCTGTGGGATGTCTCCCCATTCTCATGATGGTTTCTGAACTACATAACACCTTAATCAAATCTCAAAACTGCAAAAAGCACAGTCCCATTCCCCATTCCCAGTCTGGCTTCCAAACAGAACAAATGCAGAGGATCTACGTAAGGAAGAATAGCTGATTGAGCAAACAGAAGTGAAAGCTATCCCTCATCACTGAGCAATGGAATTAAAGAAGGAGGGAATAAGGGGGAGGAAAACCATCACAAATGAAGAATAATCAAAGGAAGAACACAGGTCTCATCCAGACTCCTGGGAAGACAGCACCTGAAAATATAGATTTCAGAACTCAAACTACAAAAATTTCCCAGAGCAACTGGTCTCAAACCACAAACCAAGATATCAAGGTATTAATAGAGAGAACAAATAGAAATGAGGAGAGACAAGAAGAAAGAATGAAGGAGTTGATAACTTAGATGACAGCAATAAAGAATATAGTAAATGAAATAAATAACAAATTGGTAAGACTGGGGGTCAGAATTAACCAAGTAGAAGAAAGAATCTCAGAGCTTGAGGACCAAAATATAGAACTAACTCAAACTGTTAAAAACAAAAAAAGAAGTTTAAGAAGACAGAACAAAGCTCCAAGAGAGGTGTGGTTATATCAAGAGGTCAAACCTATGATTAATTTGATCCCTAAGGCAGATAGAGAAACAGAGACCACCCTGGAACAAACATTCCATGAAATTTTCCAAGAAAACCCTCATCTCATCAGATATGTGACCATTCAAACACAAGAGATTCAGAAAACTCCTACAAGACATCAAATGAGAAGACCAACTCCTAGATACATAGTAATTCACTTACACAGAGTAAATATAAAAGAAAAAATCCTAAGAGCCACAAGAAAGAAAGGTAAGACTACTTACCAGGAAAGACCAATTAGAATAGCAGCAAACTTATCTACAGAAACACTACAGGCTTGAAGACACTGGAGTCCAATCTTCAAAGATCTCGAAGATAAACAATTCCAACCAAGAATTTCCTACCCGGTTAAACCAAGCTTCATCAGCGATAGAGAATTCAAATCCTTCACAGATATTCAAGTTTTGCAAATTCTTAACCTCCACACAAATCTGAGACACAAAGTGTTTTGAAAACTTGTAACTTACCTACCAGCTTCTTTGTTCAAGAAAGAAGGCCATATAACAGTTCTATTTGTAGTTTTTTTGAGAAAACTTCATACTTCTCCATAGCAGCTGCACTAGGTCACATTCCCATCAACAAAATATGAGATCCATTTTTCCCACATCTTCACCAGCATTTTTTTTCTTTTCTTTTTGGTAATAGCCATCCTAGCTGGTGTGAAATGATGCCTCATTGTGGTTTTGGTTTGCATACCCCTAATGATTAGTGATGCTAAGAATTTTTCTGTATTGTTTAATGGAATTTTTATGGAATTACATTTTTATGTATTTTGTTGAGAAATATCTATTCAGGTGATTTGCCCATTTTTAAAAATGGATTGCTTGTTTTTTTTGTTGTCAAAATGTTTTTGTTTCTTGTATATTGTGGACATTAATATTCTACCGAATAAGTAGTCTGCAAACATTTTCTACTCTTCTATAAGTTGTCTTCTCACTTTGTTGGTTGCTTTTTTTGCTGTGTGAAACTTTTTAATTTTTATTATCCCATTTATTTATTTTTTGTTTTTGTTGCTTGTGCTTTTGAGATCTTGTTCATACAGTCTTTTATTTCTAGACCAGTGTACTGAAGAATTGTCCTATGTCTTCTAGTAATTTCATAGTTTTGGGTCTGGAATAAAAGTAACTGTCCAAAAGCAGATAAATGAATAAAGAAATTGTGGGATATATACACACAAAGAAACGGCATTTAGCCATAAAAATATGAAATTCTGTCATTTGCAGCAACATGGATAGAACTGAATGACAGAATGTTAAGTGAAATAAGCCAGGAAAAGATAGTTAATCACTACATGTTCTTCTTACTCATATGTAAAAGTTAAACAAAGTTGATCTCATAGAAGTGAAAAGTAAAACAGGATACTAGAGGCTTGGAATGATGGGGGTAGAAGGAGATAGGGAGGTGTCTGCTAAAAAATGCAAAATTAAAGCTTTGTAGTAGAAATAATTCTAGTGTTCTGTACCACTGTAGATGACTATAGTTATCTAGAAAGAGGGTATTAATTGTTCTCAACACAAGGAAATGGTAAATGTTTGAGGTGATAGATGTGTTAATTACCTCAATCTAATCACTATGCAAAATATGTATCAAACCATCATGATGTATCCCATGAATATGTACAATTATTGTCTGTAAATGTAAAACAATTTAAGAAGAAAGAAGTTCAAGCATGGGGGACAAAAATGGAAAATTTTGTTCTATAAAGTACGGTTATTTTTCAGTTCCATTAATGACTACAGTATTGTAAAGCATTTCCCTAAAACTACTACTAGATTTACTTCAAAGATAAGATGGATAATATTAATTTAACTCAGAGTCTCTCTGCCTCCATTCTACTTGAGAGGACATCAGCTCAACTCTCCATAAATCTGTTGGAGAGGTACCACTACTTCCATTCTGTAAACTTTCCATAGTTCTTTTTCATAAGTATCTCTCCTGCTTGTTACCTCAGGAAATTTTTTGTTTGTTTTTAGCAACTATATTAGAATATAAATGATTCAAACTATGACACCACTAGGAAAATGCACAGCAAAACTCCCAGCAAAGCAAAGATTCAGAATAGTTTTGAAACTCATATAGAATAAATAGGGGAGATATATGTAGAGGCAAATGCTCTATCTCAATAAGCCCTGACGTCACACCAGAGGCAACAGAATGTGCTGCACGATAAACCTGAATCAGATATAGTGTGACTCACATTGGGATAAATATTTTTAAAATATTTTTTCATATAATTGAATTATGTAGATGGACTATATGGATATGTGAGGAGCACCAGTGAAAATTTTATTCAAACAAGTTTAAAAAATATATGCATCACTTAAGCATGTTTCAAATCTTTTATGCCAAAGAAAGAAGTGAATTTTTGCAAATATTTGTACATTGTATTAAAGCATAATATGCACATAGAAAAGTAGATGGATCTAAGTATGTAAACTGTTTATTTAAAAAATTACTACATAAACTTACCTAAGTAACCAACAATAAAATCCAGAAATAGAACATAAAAAGAAACCCAAGACTAATATTCACTTTTATCACTCTGCAGGTAACCATTTTATGATTTTTTTTTTTTTTTTTTGCATTGGAATCTCACTCTGTCACCCAGACTGCAGTGCTGTGGCCACTGCAGCCTCGACCTGCTGGGCTCCGGCGATCCTTCCGCCTCAGTCTTCCAAGTAGCTGGAACTATAGGCGTGCGCTACCATGCCCCACTAATTTTTTTTTTAAATTTATTGTAGAGGTGAGGTCTCGCCAACTTGCCCAGGCGGGTCTCAAACCCGCGGGATCATGCAATCCACTCACCTCAGCTTCCCAAAGTGCGGGATTACAGGCTGAGCCACTGAGCCCGGCTATATTAGGACTTCCAATACCCACAATTAGCTTTATCTTTTTCTGAATGTTATATAAATATAATTATGTAGCATATATCCTTCTGAATCTGGTTTATTTCACTCAACATATTACTATTACATAAAACAATATATATGGCAGAAAACATGATAGCAAACAAATCTTAAGCTATAGGTTGCAGAGACTATCAATCTTCCCTGAAATAAGTAAGTGCCTGGCATGGATGAGCATGATCCTTGTCCCCACACCTCCTTAACCCTCCCCATGGCTGAGCTTTCTAGACAGCAAGAAGAAGAGAAGATAATGTGAATGACACTATTTTAAACTCTGAGGTCCATTTTGGAGATTTCTAGAAGAAACACACATATTCACTTAGTGGCTTTTTTATGCATATCCTGATAATGTTGTCCGAAATCTGGCTCCTATCTTCAAAGAGCTCTGTAGCTGTGCTTGGTAGAATGGACTGAATCAGGGAGGACCTGAAACAGAGAGACCAGACCAAAAGGTGCTACACTTTTATAGACATATAAGGTCAGATGCTGAATTAGAGGAACACATTTTCAGGATAATATCATTTCAGTTTCTTCAAATTGAGTCTTCATCCTTGAAAATACAGACTCTTAACTTAAATTAATTTACTTCCTGGACTTTTACCCTGCACACAAATGTTTCAGCTTACAGAGATCTTAAAGAAGTCTTCGTGCATTTGACCCTCTACTCCAGAAGACTGTTATATTTTATACAAATATTAGGGAATGTTTTTCTTAATCTTCTTTGTGCTGTTATAACAGAATATCACAAACTGAGTAATTTATAATGAACAGAAATGTATTAGCTCACATCTCTGAAAATTGGGGAGTCCAAGGTCAAGCTACAAGCATCTAGCAATGACCTTCTTGTTGTGTCATTACATGGCAGAAGGCAGAAAGACACAAATGAAAAAGGGAGCCAAGCTTACCCTTTTGTAATGACATTAATCCTACCCATTATACTGGGTGGCCTAATTACCTCTCAAAGCTTCCATCTCTTAATACTGTAACAATGGCAATTAAATTGCAACCTGAATTTTGGAGGGGGCAAACTTTTAAACTGTAGCAATTTTCTACTAGACTAATGTGGGTAATAGTATTTTGGGGAGTGTAGTTTCAGATAACTTGGGTAAGCTGCTTTTAATAAAACACAGCATTAAAAATGAACCTTCAAAAGCCACTGTGGAAAATTCTAACAATTAATTCATTAATCATTGTGTTTAAGTTGACGGCAATAATTGGTTTAAAGGGTATGATGGTTAGTTTGGGTCAATTTTAAATTCATGTCTATTTATGTAAGCCTGTAATTTATTAGAAAAAGCGGAAAGATTTTTTTCAGTCCTCAAGAACCTAATGTATCTATAGTCAATGTAGTTACTATTTGTGAGTTATTGATGCTTGCATTGTTTGATCCACCTTTGCAGTGAATTTGAATATTGAATAATTTATTAAAAGTAACTAAATATACATAGATTGAACTGAAAATCAAATAGACATAATTTTACTCTGAGGATTGAAGGACACAGGCATAAAATGTCAATTGCAAAATAATATGTTAGATGCTTTTGTACTGGGTATGAATTATGGTCTGTAAATTTATAGGTTAATTGTGAGAATAAATGAGAAATAAGTCCACATCCACAGTGTCAACAGTATTTCATCCTTTAGATGAGAAATCAAGAGACTAAGTGAGTATTTCATCCTTTAGATGAGAAATCAAGAGACTATGTGAGAAACTCAAATCTAGTAGATATATAATGAAATTGCAACACTCAAAACAACACCTTACACATTAATGGGAATAAATGAATCATTATTCAGTTCATCAGAATTATGACTTTTTGTAGTATTTATAATAAAAAAGAATCAGGCACTACACCTCACTTTTCATTTCTTCATTCATTCAAAAATATTAATTGATATTGACACACACATTATTACACACGCTCATTACATTATAGTGGATAGGACAAAAGAAAGGAACTAAGATGATTTTGTGACCACAAAGTACTCACATTATCTGCAAAAAGGTATAGAACTATTTGAAGTGGATTTGGATTAGTTGTAAATGTATAATGCAAACTCTAGGGAAATCACTTTTTTAAAAGTTTTTTAAAATTGCAGTTGACATGCTAAGAAAGGAGAAAAATGGAATTGCATCATATCATATGTTTAATTAAAATGACAAAAGTCAGAAAAATAATAGAAGACAATAATAGAAGCCAAGAAAAAGGACAACAGGTAGTCAAGAGTAACACATATAATAAATGTCGGTTCAACAATATGAACAATTTTATTGAATACCTATGATCTAAATACACCAAATAAAAGACAGAGATTGTCAGAGTGGATCAAAAAACAAGATCCAATTATATATTGTATAAGAGAAATCTACCACACTAACACTCATAAAAATAAAGCAAGAGTAGCTATGTTAATGCTAGACAAAGCAAATTTTATAGCAAGGAAATTTATCAGGGATAAAAGACTAGTGTACATAATAATCAAAGGATCAATTCTTCAAGACATAAAAATCCTTAAAGTGTGTATACCTTAACAGCATAGCATTAATGTGAGACAAAAACTGACAAAAATAAAAGGAAGCATACATATATACACTGTTATAATTGGGACATTAGTATCGCTATCAGAAAAGAACAGATCCAACAGGCAGAAAATTCAGTGGAGACTTAGTTGAACTCAACAATATCATCAATCAACTGGATGTAATGAAAATCTATAGACTCTTTAATCCAACAGCAGCAGTAAAACTAACACACATCTTCCCAAGCTCACATGAAATATTCACCATGATAGATCACATTCAAGGCCCTAAAACACACCTTAACACATTTAAAAGAATATAAATCATACAATGTTTTCTCACATACTATTTTATGACCGACTTGCGAGAAGAGGACACGCTAGCAAGCCAAGTTCAAATTAAGAGTCCTTTATTAGCATGCAGTCAAGAGTAGGCTCTTACCAAGAAACTCTTGACACTAAGTGGAATCAGCAAGAAGCTTATATAGGCAAAATCTGCAAGTTGGCTAAATAGTGGGGGGTAAGCAGGAACGTGAAGGAACAAAGAACAAACTATAGGGATTTGGCAAGGAGATTTTTGCATGGAATAATTTTGTAACAATTTCTTGGTGCAACATCTGATTTCAGTTAACAAAGCATACAATTACATGGAATTTGTAGCTAGGGAGTTTTACAAATAGTCAGCAAGAACGGTCAGCATGATCAGCTCAGGGGAACAAAGCTGTGATTCTGTTGTCATGGGAACGTTATAGCAATCACATGTACACAGTAGGAAGTTATTTTTAGGTCAAGCAGGCAGCTAAGATGGAAGATTTTAACAAAATGGAGTTACCTATGTCAAGCAAGCTATTGCAATTATTCTATGTATTTCATTAGCTATTTCATCTATAGTCTAATTAAACTAGAAATCCATAACAGAACGATAGCTGGAAAACCTGAAATACTTGGAATTAAATATCACACTTTTAAATAATATGTGGATCAAAAAAGAAATCTTGAGATAAATTTAAAAACATTTTTAACTAAATGAAAATGAAAACACTACTTATAAGAATTTGTGAGATATAACAAAAAGTGCTAAAAGGGGAATGTATAACATTGAGTATATATATTAGAAAACAAAAAAATCTGAAATGAATCATTAACTATAAAACTATGAAAAGAAAAGCAAACTAAATCTAAATAAGCAGAAGAAAAGAAATATGAAAATTAGAGCAGAAATCAAACAAATTGAAAACAGAAAATCAATAGAGAAAATCAACAAAACAAAGAGCAAGTTCTTTATAAAGATCAATAAAATCAGTATGCCTCTAGTCATGATAACTAAGAAAAAAATAGATATAATACAAATGATCAGACATTCACTGGTTATTTCTATCAAACATTTAATTAAAAAATTATAGCAGTTCTCTATTATCTCTTTCAAAAGACACAAATAGAGGGGATACTTTCTAACTCATTCTATGAGAACAGAAATACCCTACTACCAAAACCAGGCAAAGCCGTAAAAATTCTCAGCAGAATATTGCCAATCAAATCTATGTGTAAAAGGAAGTATACACAATGACTAAGTGAGATTTATCTCAGGTATCAAGGCAGGTACAACACTCGAGAATCAATTAATGTAATCCATCATAAAAAAGGCTAAGGAGGAAAACTAACATAATTTTATCAAGAGCAGTTTGCATAATCTAACATCTATTAATAATTTTAAATTTTCAGTAAAGTAGGAATAGAGGGAAATTTCCTCAGCTTGATAAAGAAGATCAACAAAAAAACCTACAGTCAACATCAAGCTAAATAGAAAGAAATTCAAATTTTTCCTACTAAGATCTACAACAAGGCATTGATGTTCCCTCTCACCACTGCTTTTCAACATCATAATGGAAGTCCTGACTAATTCAATAAGAAAAGGAAATTAAAATGTATACAGATTGAAACAGAAGAAATAAAACTATCTTTGGTCACAAATGGAACAATAGCCTATGTAGAAAATGTGAAAGAAAAGACAAAGACAATGCCCTAGAACTAATAAAAAATTACAACAAGTTTGCAGAATACAAAGTTAATATACAAAATCAATCACTTTCTCACATGCCAACAATGAAAAAGTAGAATTTGAAATTAAAAACACATACCATTTACATTAGTACCAAAAAAAGGGGGGGGGAGGAAATAGGTATAAATCTAACAAAATATGTGCAAGGTCTATATGAGTAAAACTACAAAACTTTGATGAAAAGAATCAAGAAAAACTAAATAAATGAAGAGATATTCAATGATCATGAATAGTAAGACTCAATATAGTCAAGATGTCAGTTGCTTCCAACTTGATCTATAGACTCAACATAATCCCAACAAGTTATTGTGTGAATATATACAAATTTATTCTAAAGTTTACATGAGAGGCAAAAGTCCTAGAAGAGCTACCACAATATGAATAGAGAATAACAAAGTTTGGGGTCTGATATTATCTGACTTTAAGACTTGCTATAAAGCTATAGCAATTAAGGCAGTGTAGTATTGGTGAGAAAATAGACAATGAAATAATGAAACAAAATAGAGAGCCTGGAAATAGACACACATAAATATGAAGAACTGATTTTTGACAAAGAAGCAAAAAATATACAAAAGATAATCTTCTCACTAAATAGTATTAAAATAACCAGACATCCATATGCAGAAAAAAAAAAGAATTTAGACACAGAGCACACACCCTTCACCAAAATTATCTTGAAAAGAAGCATAAACATAACTATAAAATTCAAACCTCCTGAAATATAAAAAATATATAATATTTTATATAAAATATTTATTTATATTTTGATATAAAATATAAACACTCCTGAAAGATAAAGGAATACAATGAATTTTTAGATATTGTGTCAGTCTGTTTAGGCTGCTATAACAAAATATATCTAACTGGGTAATTTATAAATAACAGAAATTTGTAGCTCACAATTCTGGAGGCTGAGAAGTCTAAGATCAAGGTGCCAACAAATTTGATGTCTAGGGTCAAAGCTCACTCTCTGCTTCAAAAATAATGTCTCTTGTTGCATCTTCACGTGGCAGAAAGAACAAACACTGTCCTTACATGGCAGAAGTGCAAAGTGGGCCAAACAGGCTTTCTCAAAACCTTTTATAAGAACATTAAGAGCATTAGTCTTCTTCATGAGGGTGGAGCCCTCATAATTTAATCATCCCCCAAATACTATTGCATTGGGAATTAAGTTTCAACATGACTTTTGGAAGAACACAAACATTCTAACAACAGACACCACACGAAGGCACAATTCATAAAAGAAAGACTTGTATAGAGTTGAACTCCATTAAAACTAAAAATTATTGCTCTGTAGAAGACAGTGTTAGAAGAATAAAAAGACAAGTCACAGACTTTGAAAAAACTTTAGAAGAGGAAGCCCTACGATATGGAATTTACACAGAATACTCAACTCTTAACAAAAGTAGCCACTTAAAGATTAGGGACAATATATTTCAAGGCATCCTAAAAATGTAGTCTAATTATACCACAAAGAATTTGCTGCTCTGAAAAATATTTCCAACATCTCAATGGTTATGTTTGTTTTCTATTTGTTTGCTTAAATTCAGTAAAAATCCTTTCTTAAAAGGGAACTGAATCAGAACAAGACCCCACACCAAGTCTATAACAATGAAAATATTGGGGTTTTTTTGTTACTAATTTTATACATTACTAATTTTATGTATCTATAAAGTCCCAAGAATTTAACAAGCCCCTGTCAAGCTTTATTTTTATGGAGGCTGTCATAATTGCAAAAAAATACCATTATCTGAGAGCGGCTAGTGAAAGGCAGTCACATTTTCATTCTCACCTGAGAGTAAAACTAAATGAAGGCAATGAAAACATTCTTAAGCAAGGAGATCACATTGCCTTTATTGTTTCAATAAAGTTGTATGAGATGATTTATAACATAAACTCACGATATAATAATGGCACCATTAGGTGATTTTTTTCTCCTAAAACAAAGACAAAATGTACATAAAATAATTTGGAATCAGTAGACAACTAAAATTAATTTAAGGAGTAATAGTAATGTAACAATAATTTCCTGTAAGTATCATATAGACTAGTATTGTTCAAATGTTACTTGTGCTCTCAGTTTTAATTCTTTGCGCTTTATTTGATTATTGGTTTTGTCAAATAACTTAGAGTAGAAATAACACTCATCTAATCAATTTATATTTTCTCACACTAATTCTAATTCTAAAACTATTAAATATCTATACATATGTATTTATATACACACACACACACATATATATATATATATATATATATATATATATATATATATATATATACACACACACAAATATATATATATGTACACATACACCAGGCACAAAGAATAAAATACTCAACAAGATTATTCCTTTCATGAGGTTTATGTTTTATTGTTTTTGCTTTTTATTATTTTAAAGATGTGGGGGGGCACAATTCAGTGTTAGGTATACAAATGTTCATTATGCAGGTAGCCTGGTTGATGAGGTGTGCCCCTCCCTCCCCTGGCAGTTTCCCTCAACTGCCAATACGACCCTCCATCCCCTGACAGTTTCCCACTACTGCCAATAACTTTCTTATAGTATTATGATAATTGTTTGAGTTCTGCTTATGAGTGAGAACATATGGTACTCTGTTCTTTGTTTCTGTGATAGATCACTGAGTATGATCAACTCTAAATCCATCCAAGTTGCTGCGAAGTCCATATGTTTGTCCATTGTTATGGCTGCATAATATTCCATTGTGTATATTTACTATATTATTTTTATCCAGTCCAGCTTCGATGGGCAGCGTGGTTGCTTCCATGTTTTTGCTAGTGTGAATAGAGCTGCAACAAACATGCATGTGCAGGTATCTTTTTTGTAGAATGATTTGAGTTCCTCTTGGTATATTCCCAATAGGGTTATTGTTGGGTCATATGGAAGGTCAATGTCTAGTTCTTTCAGATATTGTCACACTATCTTCCAAAAAGGTTGTTCTCGTTTGTTTTCCCACCAGCGGTGTAGAGGTGTTCTTTTTCTTTACATCTGTGTCAGCATCTGTTGCTGTTTTTTAATGATGGTTATTCTTACTGGGGTTAGGTGGTAGTTCAATGTGGTTTTGATTTGCATTTCTCTGATGATTAGTGAGACTGGGCACTTTTTCATGTGTCTGTTGGCTGCCCGTAAATCTTCTTTTGAGAAGTGTCTACTTATTTATTTTGCCCACTTTTTAACGGTGCTCCTTTTCTGTGTTTTTTTTTTTTCCTTTAGGTGCATTTGAGTTCTTTGTAGATCCTAGATGTTAGACCTTTGTCGCTATACAGTTGGCAAATATTTTTTTCCAGTTTGTGAGCTGTCTCCCTGCTCTCTTGATAGTTTCTTTTGCTTTGCAGAAGCTCATTAGTTTGATGAGGTACACTTGTCTATCTTATTTCTTAAGGTATGGGAATTTTGGGCTCTGAATAGGAATTGGTTGCCAGTTCCAATTTCCATAAGGGTGTCTCCAGCATTTTCTAATATTCTTATAGTTTGAGCCTTTATGTTTAGGTCTTTGATCAATTTAGAGTCAATTTTTTTGTATGATGATAGGTAGGGGTCCTGTTTTAATCTTCTGTACATGGTCAGTCAGTTTTCCCAGCACCACTTACTAAATAGATTCTCCTCTCCCCAGTGGTTGTTGTTGGAGGTTTTGTCAAAGATGAGTTGGTTGAGAAATTGAGGTTTTGCTTCTGGAATCTCCATCCTGCTCCATTGGTCTATATGTCTGTTCTTGTACAATACCAGGCTGTTTTGATTATTGTAGGCTTACAGCAAAGTTTGAAGTCTGGAAGTATGATATCTCCTGCTTTATTTCCTTTGCTAATGATTGTTATGACTATTCATTGTCGTTAGAATACAATTTCTGTGTTGTCGTTTCCAGGTCTGAGAAAAATGTTGGTAATTCAATGTGTGTTGCATTGAATCTGTAGATTGCCTTTGGTAGGATGGACCTCTCAACATTGTTGATTCTTTCTATCTATGAGCATGGAATATTTGTCCATTTGTTTGTGTCTTCTTGGATTTCTTTGAGCAGTATTTTGTAGTTCTCATTGTAAAGGTTTTTCACTTCTCTGTTTAGGAAGATACTGAGGTATTTCATTTTTTTTGGTGGCTATTGTGAACGGGACTGTGCTTTTTAATTGGTTCTCTGCCTGCTTGTTGTTGGTGTATAAGAACACAACTGTTTTTGCACATTTATTTTGTACCACAAGTCTTTACCTAAGTCCTTTATCAGTGCAAGCAGGTTTTTGACAGATTCATTTGGATTTTTGGGGTATGGGATCATTATCTTCAGCAAAGAGGGATAACTTGACTTCCTCTTTCTTATTTGGATACACTTGTTCCTTCTCTTATCTAATTGCCCTAGCTAGGACTTCCAACACAATGTTGAACAAAAAGGGTGAGAGTGGACAGTCTTGCCTTATTGCAGTTTTCAGGGGAAATGTTTTCAGTTTCTGCCATTTAGCAATATGTTAACTGGGTTTATCATAGATGTCACTTACTATTTTTATGTATGTTCCTTCTATACCTAGATGTTTGAGAGTTTTTATCAAGAAGCAATGCTGGATTTTATCAAAAGCTTTTTCTGCAGCAAATGATATAATCCTGTGGTTCTTCTTGTAACATCTGTTGATGTATTTATTACAATTGTGGTCTTGCAGATGTTGAACCAGTCCTGCATCCTGGAAATGAAGCCTACTTGGTCATGATGGATAATTATTGAGATGTGTTTTTTGATCCAATTTGCTAGAATCTTGTTGAGAATTTTTGCATCTATGTTCATAAGGGATATTGACTTGCAGTTCTCTTTTTTTGATCTGTATCCATTTGTGTATCAGTGTGATGTTAGCTTCATAAAATAATTTGGGAAGAATTCCAACTTTCTCAATTGCCTGGAATACTTTCAATAATATTGATATAAACTTCTTCTTGTATGTTTTGCAGAATTCTGCTGGAAAGCCATCCATGTCAGGGCTTTTTTTTTTTTTTTCTTCCCTGTGTTATTTTTGGTCTATTTAGTGTTTCAATGTTTTCTTGTTTCAACCTGGGGAAGTTGTGTGGTGTCAGTAAGTCCTCCATTTTATTTAGGTTATCAAGTTTGCTTTCATATAGGTGTACATGGTAATCTCTGATGATCTTTTGTATTTCTTCAAGGTCAGTTGTGATTTGATCTTTTGTCTTTTTGATTGTGTTTATTTGGGTTTTTTATTTCTTTTTCTTGGTCATTCTGACTAGGGGTTCATCGGTCTTGTTAGTTCTTTCAAAGAATGAGCTTTTTGTTTTGTTGATGTTTTCTATGATATTTTTGTCTTGTGTGTCCCATATTTGAGCTCTTATTTAGGTGATTTGGACTCTTTGGCTCAAGTTAGTGTTTTGGTGGTCCACTCTTTCTAGCTCCCTTAGGTGATTTGTTAGGCTCTCAACTTGTGCTCTTTCCATTTTCTTGATGTGTGCTCGTAGAGATATAAATTCACCCTTTTTAGAACTGCTTCCATGTCATCCCAGAGGTTTTGGTAAGATGTTTCTTCATTTTCATTTGTTTCCAGGAATCTTTTAATTTTTGCCTTGATTTCAGTGCTGACCTAGTAGTTGTTCAGCATCATGTTATTTAGTGTCCATGTCTTTGTAGGATTTGGGAGAATTTTGTTGGTGTTGATATTTATTTTTCTTCCACTGTGGTCTGAGAAGGTGAATGACAATATTTTAACCTTATAGAATTTGTTTATGTTTGATTTATGGCCAAGGATGTGTTCAATCTTGGAGTACATTCCATGTGGTGATGAGTAGAATGTATATTCCGTGGCTGTTGGGTGGAATAATATGTAGGTATCTATTAAGTCCATTTGGTTGAGTGTCAAGTTTTAGTTTCTGGATTTTGTCGTTGATTTTTTTTTGCCTTGATGATCTATCTAGGGCTGTTAGTGGATTACTCAAGTCCCCTGCTTTAATAGTGTTAGAGTCTATCTTTTTTTTTTTTTAGTTTACTTAGTAGATGCTTTATAAATGCTGGTGCTGGTGTTGGGTGCATATATGTTTAGGATGGATATTTCTTGTTGATGGATTGAGACTTTCATCATTGTGTAGTTCCTTTTTTATCTTTTTAAATTTTTGATAACTTAAAAGTTATTTTGTCTGATATTAAGATTGTGACTCCTGCCTTTTTTTGTGATCCATTTGTCTGGAAATTCGTTTTCCATCATTTGACTTTGCATCTGTGTGGTGAGATGAGTTTCCTGAATGCAACAAATAATTGGGTCATGGTTTCTTATCCAGTTTGCCATTCTGTGTCTTTTCAATGGTACACTTAGTCCATTCACATTCTGGCTAATTATTGAAATGTGATTGCTTATCCCTGTCATGAGGTTCTTATGAAGTTTTTTCTTTGTTTTTTTTTTTTTTTTTGGCTTTGGGTTTGATGTTTGTGTGTGGTTTTCAAGTTTACTGTTGTGATGCATTCTCTGTTGAATCTGTGCTCTGCTGTTCTCTTGGGAAGTGTGTGGTCACCAGCCTCTGCACTAGGAGAGCCCTGAGGCTTATGTTATAATAGAGAAAAAGAATAAATTTGTAAGCAAAATATCAGACTATGATTGTGCTATGTAAAAAATATATATGTTTGAGTTTTCAGAAAATATGACAAACTGAGATATGAAAGACAAGTTTAGTCTAGCAAAAGTCAAGTAAAGAGCATCACAGACAGACTAGCAGCTATTATAAAGGCTCTCAAATGGAAATTCATTTGATTGTACAAGGTGTAGAGATCATGCTTATGGTTAGAGCAGAGGAAATAAGTGGGAATGTGGGAGGAAATGACATTAGAGGTAGAGAGAAGGTCATACGAAGCCAACATCTATACTAAACATCATTTGAAAGTTTTAAAGTCTTCCAACAAATGTATCCATGTACCATTGTAAACAATTTAAATGGTATACTTGTACCATTATAAGTAATTTAATTTGATTAAAACTTTATTGGTCTTGACTAGAGATTATCATAGTAAATGGTACTTGTGCCATTATAAGTAATTTAATTTGACCAAAAATTATTGGTCTTGACTAGAGATTATCATAGTAAAATTTAGAAAAGTAGATAGATCTCAGATTAGTGTTGAACTTTCAAACAGATTGAATATGGGGGCTGAGAGAAACAGAATAATCCAGGATAAATTCCAGATACTTACATGATGGTGCTGCTATTTTGTTGAAATAGAAGAGATGGTGAGGAGCAGGTTCAGGAATGGTGGTAGAAATTAATAGTTTTATGCTTATCTATCTTTTTTTTTTTTTTTTTGAGTTGGAGTCTCACTCTGTCGCCCAGACTGGAGTGCAGTGGCCGCTCCCGGCCACAGCAGCCTCAACCTGTTGGGCTCCAGAGATCCTTCCACCTCAGCCTTCCAAGTAGCCGGAATTACAGGCATGCACTACCATGCCTGGCTGGTTTTTTTGATTTCTTGTAGAGATGAGGTTTCGCCAAGTTGCCCAGGCGGGTCTTGAACCCACGGGCTCAGGCA
>NW_007232482.1:116871-142912 GCF_000164805.1 Carlito syrichta
AATCCACTCACCTCAGCCTCCCAAAGGCACAGGATTACAGGCTGAGCCACCGAACCCGGCGCTTATCTATCTTAAATTTGATCTGTGTCTTAGTCCATTTGTATTGCTATAACAAATATCTGAGATTGGGCAGTTTATAAAGAAAAGAGGATTATTTATCTCACAGCTCTGCAAACTGAGAAGTTCCAACACATCGCCCTGGTTTCTAACAAGGTCTTTCATACTGTGCTGCACCATAACATGACTGAAAGTTCAAAGAGGAAGTGAACAGGTACAAGAGCCAAAACATGATGGGCATCCTAGCTTTTTAGCAACCCACTCTTGAGGGACCAATCCATTCTTATGAGAGCTAATCCAGTCTTGCAGGATAAAATCAGCACCAGGTCATTCATGAGGAATACGTTCCCCCTACTCAGACACATCCCTGTAGGCTCCAGCTTCTAGCACTGCCATGCTGGGAATCAAATTTCTTTTATTCTTTCTTTTCTATATTATATATTTTTTATTATTTTATTATTTTTATTTTAAAGATGTAGGGTACAATTGAGGATTAGGTATGCATATGGTCACTGTACGGGTAAAGTTTGGGCCTCACTTTGGTCCCCACTTCACCTGGTTTAAGATAATGTACCCTTATTGATGAAGTATCTTCCTTCCCCTGGCAGTTTCCCACTACTGCCAATCCCTTTCTTATTATGATAATTGTTCAGGGTCTGCTTATGAATGAGAACATATAGTACTCAGTTCTTTGTTTCTGTAATAGATCACTCAGTATTATAGACTCAAAATCCATCCATGTTGCTGTGACGTTCATAATTTTGTCTTTTTTATGGTTGCATAATATTCCATTTTGTATATGTACCACATTTTTAAAAATTCAGTCCACTTTTGATGGGCAGCACGGTTGGTTCCATGTTTTTGGTATTGTGAATAATGCTGCAATAAATAAACAGGCGTGTGCAGGTATCTTTTTCATAGAGTGATTTGAGTTCCTCTGGGTATATTCCCAGAAAGAGGATTGCTGGGTAATATGGAAGGTTGATGTTTAGATCTTTTGGAAATTGCCACACTGTTATCCACAGATATTGTATTAGTTTACACTTACACCAACTGTGTAGAAGTGTTCTCTTTTCCCCACATCATGTACAGCATCTGTTGTTTTTTGAGTTATTGATAGTGACCATCCTGACTGGAGTTAGGTGGTATCTCAGTGTGGTTTTAATTTGCTTTTCTTTAATGATTAGTGATGTTGAGCATTTTTTCATGTATCTGTTGGCAGTTTATATGTCTTCTTTTGATAAGTAACTATATCTTTTTCCTATTGTTGAATAGGGCTGGGTTTTTTTGGTTTTTGTTTGTTTGTTTCTTGCATGTTTGAGTTCTATGTAGATTCTGGATGTTACGACCTCTGTCAGATATACAGTGGCAAATATTTTGAGAATTAAATTTCAGCATGAGTTTTATTAGGGGACAAATTGTATCTAAATCATAATAAACTGTTTACTAGAAATATAAATGGATGTGTCAAGTTGTTAAATATAAAAGTTTAAAACTCAGATAAGAAGTCAGGGCTGAAGAAATTAATTTGGGAATCAAAGCAATGTAATGGGATTAATAGAAAGGGAGCCTAAGTAGAAGAGATAGCATATTAAGTAAAACATATAAAAATGTGAACAGTTGACTACACAATTGTACACTTTCCTATTTAGGAATATTATAAAACTTTTGAATGCTTCTGAAAAATGTTTAGAAGATTTTTAGAGCATATTGGCTAAATAAAATAAAATAAAACAATATTTTTACATAAAGGCCACTATGAAAATGTGTTCTACTTTGAGAACCAATGGACAACAGACAAAAGAGTTGCCAAATTCCAACTTTTTAATAAAAAAAAATTATTCTAAAATAACATAAAAAGACTATTAACAATTAATTTTTCTAGTTCTTTTATTTGCTTAGAGATGAGTAGATATTCTGATTATATTGATGGTATTTTTATAAATGTATAAATTGTTTTCTCTTGTAGAAAACTTTAAAAAGTTTCCAAGAACAAGTCCTGAGAATATACTATGCTTTCTTTATCAAGTGAGAACTCATGAATCAAATATTCATATAACGTGGAAAACTAGCTTGCTGAAATATAAAGACTGTCAATAATTCTACTGTGGTGGATGTCATGAGCTGCATAAACAGTAATACAACACAGTTTAAGAAAACTGTTTTTCTTTGACAAGATTATATATTTTGAGGCAACCAATCTTTACATTAATTATTTTTCAGAAGAAAAGGAATTACATATGCAAAGAAGGAATCATTGCTGAAATAAGACTTGCATATCAAATATTAATAAAAATTCATTAACAAATAACTTACTCAAAATGTAAATCCATTCTTCATAGTATCCAAGTTATTATTTTAGTATATTTATGACAATGTTTATATGGCATGTTAAACTGAATTTTTAATAGATTGAATTCAATCTATTAAATAATAATCTAGCTAGTTATTCTAAATATAGATGTTATTTTTAATTGAAGTATGCTATTCACATCACTTCTTTTTTAAACAAGTCCCTCAGATATTTGTCTAACTGCTTTCCCTAGTTGTCCCTTATTTTATCTTATGTAACTCACATTTTAGCTACTTGTATGACATAGTTACCGTGAATCATATTTCTAATGAATAGAAATAACCATATATATGTACATTCTAGCAAAATGTGTCTTCTACTCAAGAATTTTAATTTACCAAATTTTGCTTTTAATCTAAGCTTATTATTTATTCAAAAGTCACTAAAATGTACAGCATGACTTATTTCTGCACCAAAATCATATTAGAAATGAACAGTTTTCGCCAGACTACTTTACAGATTACAATAAGAGAAACACTAAGACAAACTAAAATGCTTCTAGTTTTAGTCAAAGTTTATTCCAGAGATTCAAAATGACTAAAAGCTCCATTTCTTTGATATTTTTCTCATCACTTTCTTCCTTTGTTTGCTAATTTCACTAAAATTGTTTTGCTATAACGTAAGAAAAATGACTTTAGACGTTTTCAAATACCATCCTCACCATAGAGCAATCATTTCCATCACAAACCTTGTCTTCAATCTATTGGACTGCCTTAAAGCACATGTCTATTCCTATATTAATCTCTGACTCTTAAGTATGATCTATGTTGATTACCCTAGTCCATGTAAGATCCCATTACACAGGGACAGCATCTATCCAGTGCCCAGTAATGGAAGGGCAATCTGTGCATAGAGATTCATGACTTTGAAACTTACGTTGCAATACAACCATCTAACCTGGGATCCAAAAATTTATATCCAGTCTATTGACTCTAAATAAGTATGTGAAGCTCTTGCTGCTATGTGCTAAATAGGTGGCCTTCACTCTTCCTTATCCCCTTTAATTCACTTATCTTTCACCTGGCTTATTTTCCACAGAATTTTTTATTGGGTGCTCAATCATATCAATTTTTTCTCTTTCACTATTCGGAAGGTCATGCATACTTCTTCTGGGGAATGCATTAATTAACAAGGTCATTATGATATTGTAATTACTTCTAATAAAATATATGTTTATAATGATTACATTATCAACTAATTACTCTCTAGCACCTCCATTTATGAAATTTTATAATTTATAGAATGGAAGAGCCTTTTAAAAGTAGAAATTGATCAAGTATATCTGAAAAATCATTTTGAAAGATTTTAAAATCATTTTTTAAAAGTTTAAATAAATTCATTTGCTTTTGTGCAATTGCTTTTGTGAAAGCAACTTTATATGTAAGGGCTGAAAGATCTTCTATTAAAAGTCATTAAATTTGTGAGAAAATATGTTGTGATATTTATAGTGAAAAATTGCAAGCACTGCTAAATTTACTAAATTTTGTTCACTACCTAATAATAGAAAGGAGTGCTCAATTTCATTAGAGATTAGTGAAAATAAATATACAATTTTTGTCCAAAAACTTTTGTGAATCTTCTGAAACCTACTCACAGACCCAAGGCTACAATGTCCTAGGAACTTAACCCTAGAATACTAGAATGATCTGGTTTCTATGTCTTGGTCTCCATAATATTCATGTGGTGAGCAAGAACTTGTGTGGATTTCATTGCATTAAGAAGAATGCCATTTCTCAAATACTGGATGATTTGTGAAGAGAACAGTACAATTTTTGGAAACAAAAATCATCAACTACAGGAAACATGGCAATACAAGAAACCATGTCTTAGAAGTGGTGTTCTGCATGATGGATGGAAGGAAGGAAGGAAGGAAGGAAGGAAGGAAGGAAGGAAGGAAGGAGAAAAGAAAATAGAAGAAAGAAGGAAAGAAACAAAGGAGGGAAGGAAGGCGGGCAGGAAGGAAGGAATTAAAAAAAATAAACTTTGATGGATAAATCTGATTTCCTGAGCAGCCTTTTATATATATATATGCTCAAATATTTGTGAAAGGAAACCTGAAAACAGATATAATAACCTGGCAGGTTGGGGCTTAGTCATTATATTTACAACTAAAACAAAATTGTCCTCATTACTGATAATTGGTAAAATAGGACATGCCAATTATACTTATGTGATTGAGTTTGCTTACTTTTTATTGCGTTACCATCTTGGTCTTTATCACTGTCTTATGCATACATATTTTAAAACATTTAAAAAAAACTGTAGAAGTATTATTGTTTCTCTTGCTTCTCCCAGCTCAAATATATTTTTAGATAATGTTTGTCAGGGCATATAGCAAAAAACAAACTTGCTTGTTTATAGAATATTTTAGAAGATACTACCAAAGCCAGATTATAATCTGCAAAAATGTCAAGATCAAGGAAGACAAAAAAAGGCTAAAGAATTATTCCAGATTTTAAATGCTGTATGTACCTCTAGATTAGATCCTGGACCAGAACATTTTTCCTTTTCTTTTTGATCTAAAGGATATTGGTGGTATGGGCTGTTAAACAGAATAAAGAAAATAAAATATACATTTAGAAAAAAATACCCTTAGGTATTTAGGAGTAAGTCAGCAAATTATTCCACATGCTTCAGAATAAAGTTAATAACAATAATGATAAGTGTGTAAAACATAGAAATTTGTGACAAAGTAATAAACAAAAAGTAAAATTGGGAGAATCTAAATAAAAGGTAATTAATTATACTATTTAAAATTTTTTTTCTATATTTTTAAGCATTTTTTCAAATTATAAATGTCATTGTTAGAATTAGATGAAGAATAACATGCTTACGAGAATTTGTATTACCTCTTATAGTTTCTATTTTTTATTTGTATTTTTTATAATCCTATAGGTTACTCAAGATCATATTACTTCTTTTTTTCTGTGTAGCCATATTATTTGAAGAAACATATAACCCTAAAATTGTTCTGCTGATGTCTTTATTCTTTTTCTTTTTCTTTCTTTTTTTCTTCTTTTGAGTTGAGGTTTCACTCTGTTACCCAGACTAGAGTACAGTGGGATGATCACAGGTAAATGAAGCTTCAATCTCTTGGACTCAGGCAATCCTCCCACCTCAGACTCCTGAGTAGCTGGGATTACAAGGGCACACCCCCATGCCCTGCTAAATTTTTTATTTATTTTGCATACAAGGTCTTACTATGTTGTCTAGTCTGGTTTGAACTCTTGACCTCAAGTAGGATTCTCCTGCCTTGGCCTCCCAAAGTGCTGGAATTATAGGCATGAGCCATTGTGGATAGTTCTATTATTTTTCTTTACATCTAGATATAATATTAAATTTATTGAAAAATTGCAAGAATAATGCAAATTTTTTTATATTTAATTTTTTAGAGATAGAGTGTCACTACATTGCCCAAACTGATCTCAAACACCTGAGTTCAGGAGATCCTCATGCTTTGATCTCTCCTGAGCAGCTGTGGCTACAGGCATGTGCCATCACATCAGGCTTGCAAAGAGCATTTTTACTGACCTGTACAAGAGTAAGTTTCCGGCATAATGCATGATGACCATGGGTACTTTAGTTTATATTTCCCGCATGTATGCATTTTCTTACATAATCACAATGTTACCATAAAAACCACAAGGTTAACACTGAAGAAATGCCACTATTTAGTACAGTCTGGCCTAATAGTTAACATAGCTTTAATAAAGATAATAATATTTTAGTGTTAGAACACTTCAAAATCCTATCTTCTGCAAACTCTTCTTTTGAACCCTCCTAAGGACTTTCATTTCATTTTTTTAAAAGTAATTTCCACTTAAAAGAACGTTATTTTCATTATTACAACTCCTGTGTAGATTGGGTAGCATGCTTTCATCCTTCCTATACCATTCTTGTGCTTATTGGATGGTCTAATTCTAGAGACTGGAGTAAGTTGCTGACTTTACACTAAGGGGTCAGAAAAGAAAAACTAGCTCTTGTCTAATTGGCTTGTTCCATTTTCCTACTTAAAAACTCATAATTTAAACATTATAATTTTGGAAATAATTTAACATGTCTGATACCTAAAATAAAATTGGTAACAAAATAGCATCTAATTGGTTTGTTCCATTTTCCTACTTAAAAACTCATAATTTAAACATTATAATTTTGGAAATAATTTAACATGTCTGATACCTAAAATAAAATTGGTAACAAAATAGCATAACATGTAAGTTGGTTTCCAAATTAGTAATGTTCAAACTCTTTAAAATAGGGAGTAATAATGAAACACCAAGAATTGTCACATATTTCCCGAATATTTTTAAAGTATTAAAGTATCTCTGGCTTTCTTTTCTCTTTTTCTTTTTCTTTTTTTTTTTCATTTATTGCATTTTTTAAAAATAGCAGTCATTTTAGGATTAAAAAGAAGCTCTCAAAGCTAATAAAATGTAAAACACATTTTTTGTATTTGTGATTTTATTTACAAAATATAACCACAAGAATTTCCCCTTTATGCACATCAATATTATTTGACATACCCCAATTTTTTTTTTTTTTTGAGTTGGAGTTCACTCTGTCGCCCATACTGAAGTGCAGTGGCATGCTCCCGGCCACCACAACCTCGAACTGCTGGCCTCCGGCGATCCTTCTGCCGCACCCTTCTAAGTAGCTGGAACTACAGGCGCATGCTACTAAGCCCAGCTAATTTTATTATAGAGATGAGGTCTTGCCAAGATGCCCGGGCAGGTCTCGAAACCACGGATTCAGGCAATCCACTCACCTCGGCCTCCCAAGGCACTGGGATTGCAGGGTAAGCCACTGAGCCCGGCAATATACCCCAAAATTTTAAGTAAGCATTATAAATTTTCCATTTGAGAATTGTTTCTTAAAAATTAATGTGTTTTCAGGATGAAATTCAAAGCAAAAATATTTAAGTGAAGTTATATAACAAACAAATGTTTCTACTATTGAAACAGAATTAAGGGAAAATGTTTAGTTCAAAATTTGTAGTATGTTTGGAAGGAAGACAAAAACAGGATAAAAAATTTAATCCTAAAAATGATAAAGTAATTGTAACAGAAGGTCAATGACTGGTAGAACACTTGACATATTTTCTATTCTGTTTATGACAGAAGTTTTTATTTTAAAAGTTTATTTTGTTTGGGCACTAATATCCAACTATTTGATACAAGAATATTTTTCTATTATTCATATTTATCAAAGGTTTCAAATCTTTTATCTTTTATGCCATATTTTATATAGACTAGCCATGCAGTCTAATTGGGTATATCCAAAGTAATATATCACAGTGGGTCTAATTTGACTCCTCCCCCAAAAGAAAAACCTCACTCAGAAGCCTAGAATATAAGAGAATCCACAGAAAAGTTATTTGTATTGGGTCCACAATATCATTTACCTCAGTAAGATTTCAGAAATAAACATAACTGCTATCTTCAGCTATAAACTCAGTTCATGATAGCATTGGGTAATTAGAGAAAGTTATGTTAAGTTGGAGGCACAGTTAGATTTATTTTCCTCAAAACAATCAACAAAGTTTTTGGGAATATATCTGTATGACAGGACATCTACTGGTATTCTTGGGTAATGTATATAAGAAAGAGTCACTTCTGGTCTGGGAGAAACTTATTTTTTAGAAGAATTGTCTTTTTTTTTTGCATACGTCATGGTTCAGGCAATACAATACTTTGTTTATTGCAATTTTAAAAAACACACAGAATTTTATTATTCAGAAGTTGTTCATATACATTTTGTAGAAGATATAAAGATATGTATAAAAATAGGACCAATCTGCTTAGAATTTAGATTAAAGGTTGTTGCTTTAATTCATTTTGTATACTATATGGGCACTAGAACAAGACTAGTTGGGTTCAAAAGTTGGTTCCTTGTACTGGGTTGAATGAAGGCCCCAAACAATATGTCCACATTTAATTCTTGGAATTTGCAAATGTTACCTTATTTGGAAAAATGAATCTTTGCACATGTATCCAGTTAAGGATCCTGAGAAGAGGACAGCATTCTGGATAATCTGAGCAAATGGTAAAACCAGTGACAAATAATTCTTAAAAGATAAAAGCAGAGGGATATTTGAGGAATACAGAGTGGAAGCCAATATGAAGACAGAGACTGAAATTGGAATAACGTGGTCACAAAACCTTCAGTCACCAGAAGCTGGAAGAGCAAGGAAATTGATTTTTGCCTAGAACCTCTAGAGAAAACGTATTAATACCTTGACTTCAGACCTGTGGCATGCAGACTCATAGCAAAATATATTTCTGGGCTTTTAGGACACCAAATTTGTGGTAATTTGTTATGACAGCCAACAGGAGATTAACACACACTTTCACTTAATAACCAGAATATCTTGCACAAGTTATTTGTATGCTCCCTTTCTCATTCCCTTCATCTGCAAAATGGGGGTGATAATAAAAGCATTATCTCATATGGTGGTTATGGGTATTGAGTTAGCTAACACAATTTAAAAGCTGTACAGTGCCTGGTACCTAGTATGCATTCAGTACATGTTAGCTCCTATCTAACAGTGTGTTTCTAAGTCTGTTCAAGCTGCCATAATAAAATATCATAGACTGAGTTAAACAACAGAAGTTTATTTCTTATAGTTCCGGAGGCTGGAAAAACCAAGATCAAGGTGCCAGCATGGTCTGTTTCTGGTGAGGGTTTCTCTTCTCAGATTTTATTTTATTTTTTATTATATTATTAATTAATTAATTGATTTTTTTAAATGTGGGGTACATTTCAGGATTAGGTGCATAAGCAGTCATTGTACGGGTGAAATTTGGGCCTCCAATTTATTCTCACTTCTTCACCTGATTTAGGATCAGGTACACTTATTGATATTGTGTGTCCCCTCTCCCATCCCTGGCACTGTCTCACTACTGCCAATCCCTTTCTTGTAGTATTGTGAGAAATGTTCAGGATGCACTTATGAATGAGAACATGTGGTACTCAGTTCTTTGTTTCTGTGATAGATCACTGAGTATGATAGATATTAAATACATCCAAGTTGCTGCAAAGTCTGTAAGTTTGTCCTTTATAGATGTGTAATATTCCATCATGTATATATACCACATTTTTTTATTCACTCCACTTTCAATAGGCATCACAGTTGTTTCCATGTTTGTGCTATTGTGAATAATGCTGCAATAAACATGTATGCACAGGTACCTTTTTTGCAGAATGATTTGTGTTCTTTCAGGTATAATCCCAAAAGGAGGATTGCTGCATCCTATGGAAGGCCGATTTTTGGAGCGTTTAGAAATCACCATACTGTTTTCCACAGAGGTTGTACTAATGTACACTACCACCAACAGTGTAGAAGGGTTCGCTTTTCTCCACATGCTCTCCAGCATCTCTTGTTTTTGAGTTATTAACAATGGCTATCCTGACTGGAGTTAGGTGGTATCTCAGTGTGGTTTTGATTCGTTTCTTTGATGGTTAGTGAGGCTAAGCATTTTTTCATGTATCCTTTGGTTGCTCATATGTCTTCTTTTGAGAGGTAACTATTCATATATTTTGCCCATTTTTTAATAGAGCTCTTTTGTTTTGTTTTATTTTTCCTTTAGTTACACTTGAGTTCCTTGCAGATCCTGGATGTTAAGCTTTTGTCAGATAGACAGTTGGCAAATATTTTTTTCTCATTCTGTGGGCTGTCTCCCCACTCTCTTGATGGTTTATTTTGTTTTAGAGAAGCTTTTCAGTTTGATGAGGTCCCACTTGCTTATCTAATCTCTTATGGCATGAATTTTTAGGATTTTGATCAGAAATTGGTTGCCTATTCCAATTTCTGTAAAATTGTCCCCTATGTTTTCTAGAATTCTTATAGTTTGAGGTTTTACATTTAGGTCTTATTCCATTTAGAGCTGATTGCTGTGCATAATGGTAGGTAGGCATCCTATTTCATTCTTCTTCACATGGTCAGCCAGTTTTCCCAGCAACATTTACTGAAAAGGTTCTCCTCTACCCAGTGGTTGTTGGTGGAGGATATGTTGAAGATGAGTTGGTAGAGAAATTGAGGTTTTACTTCTGGAATCTCTATCCTGTTCCATTAGTCTAGATGTCTGTTCTTGTCCAATACCAGGCTGTTTTGATTATTGCAGCTTTATAGTAAAGTTTAAAGTCTGGAAGTGTGATAACTTTGTTTATTTTGCTGAGGACTATTTTAGCTATTCTTGGTCATTTATGTTTCCATTGAATTTCTATATTGTGTTTTCATGTCTGAGAAGAATGATGTTGATAATTTAATAAGTATTGCATTGAATCTGTAGGTTGTTTTGAGTAGGATAGACATCTTAGCAATGTTGATTTGTCCAATCCATGAGCAAGGGACATCTTTGTATTTATTTGTGTCTTCTTAGATTTCTTTGAGCAGTGTTTTTTAGTTTTTCTTGTAAAGGTCTTTCACTTCTCTGATGGGGAAGATGCCAGGGTTTGTCCTTTCTTTCTTTCTTTCTTTTTCTTTCTTTCTTTCTTTCTTTCTTTCTTTCTTTCTTTCTTTCTTTCTTTCTTTCTTTCTTTCTTTCTTTCTTTCTCTTTCCTTCTTTCTTTCTTTTTGCGGCTATCATGAATGGGATTGTGCTTTTTATTTTGTTCTTTGCCTGCTTGTTGTTAGTGTATAAAAATGCCAGTGTTTCTTGCACATGGATTTTGTACCCTGAGATTTTGCTAAAGTTCCTTATCAGTGCAAGGAAGTTTTTGACAGTTTCTCTTGAATTTTCAATGTATAGGATCATTTTGTCAACAAATGAGGGATAAATTAACTTCCTATTTCCTATTTGGATACCTCTGATTGCTTTAGCTAGGACTTCCAATACTATGTTGAACAGGAGATGTGAGAGTGGGCAGCCTGGTCTTGTTCTAGTTATCAGGGAAAGTGTTTCAAATTTCTGTACATTTACCAATATTTTGGCTGTGGGTTTCTCATAGATGACTCTTACTATTTTGAGATATGTTTCCTCTACATCTAGGTGTTTGAGAGTTTTTATCAAGATACTGGATTTTGTTGAAAGCTTTTTCTGCATCTAATAATATATTCATGTGGTTCTTGTTTTTACATCTATTAGTGTATTAAATTACATTTATTATCTTGCAGCCCTGCATCTCAAGAATGAAGCCTACTTTGTCACCGTGAATGAATTTTAAGATGTATTGTTGGATCCAATTTGCTAGAATCTTGATGAGAACTTTTGCAGCTATGTCCATCAAGGATATTGATCTGTAGTTCTCTTTCTCTGTTGAATCTTTACCCAGGTTGGGTATCAGTGTGATGTTAGATTTATAAAATGGTTTGGGGAGAGGTCCATCTTTCTCAGTTGCTTGGAATGCTTTTTAATAGGAATGATATGATATCAGCTCCTCCTTATATGTTTTATAGAAGTCCCATAGAAAGCAGTCTGGTTCGAGTTTTTGGTTTTTTGTTTTTTGGGATTTTTTTTGTAGATAGGTTTCTTATGATGGAGTCGATTTCCTAGGTTGTTATTGGTTTATTTAAGGTTTCAATTTCTTCTTGTTTTAACCTTGGAAGGTTGTGTGATGGCAGAAAGTCCCCCATTTCATTTAGGTTTTCAAGTTTTTTTCCATACAGGTATGCATAGTAATATTTGATAATCTTTTGCATTTCTTCAGATTCAGTTTGATGTGATCTTTTGCATTTCTAATTGTGTTGTGTGTGTGTGTGTGTGTGTGTGTGTGTGTGTGTGTAATCTCTCTTTTTCTTGGTCAATCTGGCTAGGAGTTCATCATTCTTGTTTTATACTTTCAAAGAACCAATTGATTTTTTTCTATGATATTTTTTGTCTTCTATGTTCCATATTTGGACCTGTATTTTGGTGATCTAGATTCTTCTGCTGTAGTTTGGTTTTGGTGGCCTTGCCTTTCCGGATCCCCTAGGTGCTTTTTTAGATTTTTAACTTGTGATCTTTCTATTTTCTTGATGCATGTGTGTAGGGTTATCAATTCTCTCTTAGCACAGTTTTCACAGCATCCCTGAGGTTTTGGTAGAGATGTTTTTATTGTTTGCATTTGTTTCCAAGAATCTTTTACTTTTGTTCTTTTAAATTTTTTGTATACACCCAGGAATTGTTCAGCATCATGCTGTTTAGTATTCATGTCTTTGTGTGTTTTGGTGTTGATATTTATTTTTATTCCACTGTGGTCTGAAAAAATGCTTAGCAGTATTTCAATCTTACAAAATTTGTTATGCATGTTTTATGACCAAGGATGTGCTCACTCTTGGAATATGTTCCATGTAGTAATGTATATTCTGTGATTGTTGGGTGGAGTGATCTGTAGGTATCTATTAAATCCATTTGGTCAAGTGTCAAGTTGAAGTTCTGGATCTTCTTGTTGCTGTTATTTTTTTTTTCAATGATCTATCTACAGTTGTTAGTGAGGTATTTAAGTAAACAGTTATGATAGTGTTAGAGTTAATATGTTATTTTTTTAGTGTACTTAATATTTGCTTATGATCCTGTGTTGGGTGCACATATGTTTAGGATGGATGCTTCCTGCTGATGCACTGAATCTTTTATCATTACGTAATGTCCTTTCATATCTATTTTTGATAACTTGAAGTTTGTTTTATGTGATATTAAAATCACAACTCTTTCCTTTTTTATTTTCCATTTACCTGAAAGATTATTTTTCCATCCTCTAACTTTGAGTCTGTGGGTGTTCTTGGTAGGGATATGTGTTTCCTAGAGACAACATATTGTTGGGTTGTGCTTTTTTTAATCCAGTTTGCCATTCTATGTTTTCTCAGTGGTACATTTATTCCATTGACTTTCAGACTACTTATTGAAATGTGAGAGTTTATCCCTGTAATGAGGCACTTATAAGATGGTTTTGTTTTCTTTTTTCTTTTCGAGTTGGAGTTTCACTCTGACATGCAAGCTGGAGTACAGTGGCATTCTCATGGCCAGCGAAGCCTTGACCTGCTGGGCTTAGGCAATCCTTCCACCTCAGCCTTCCAAGTAGCTGGAGCTAGAGGCACATGCCACCAAACTGGGTAATTTTTTGATTTGATTGTAGAGACGAGATCTCACCAAGTTGCCTAGGCTGGTCTTGAACCCCTGGACTCAGGCAATCCTCTTGCCTCTGCCTCTCAATGTTGTGTTTTCTTTTAACTTTGACATTGATATGTGTGTGTGTGTTTTTAATTTTGCAGCTGTGTTGATTCCTCTTTTGTCTCTGTGTTTTCTTGTTCTTTTGTGACGTGCACATTCTTTTTTTAAACACCTTTTTGAGCATTTCCTATAGAACTGGTCTGAAAGCAGAATTATCTCTTAGAAATTGGATGTCTAGATAGGATTTTAATTCACCATCACTGATGAAGCTGAACTTGGCTGGATAGGTTGAAATTGTTATCTTTGCAGACTTGAAAAATTAGGCTCCAGTCTCTTCTAGCTTGTAGTGTTTCTGCTGATAAGTCTGCTATTCTGATTTACCTTCTCCAATAGGTAGTCTGACCTTTCTCTCTTGCTGCCTTCAGGATTTCTTCTTTTATATCTACTTTGTGTAAACAAATTACTATGTGTTTAGGATTGATATTCACATTTGATGTCTTGTGGGAATTCTCTGTCTTTCTTGCATATGGATGGTCACATCTCTGATGAGATGGGGAAACTTTTCTTGGATAACTTTTTGGAATACTTGTTCCAGTGTGTTCACTGCCTCTCTTTCTTCTTCTGGGATACTGATTAGGTGAAAGTTGAACCTTTTGATATAATCACATATCTCTTAGAGGCTTTGTTCTTTCTTTCTGAGTTTTCTTTCTATGTTTTTAATATATTGAACTAATTTCATTTTTTGGACTTCAAACTCTGAGATTCCTTTTTTGCTTGGTTAATTCTGGTTTCCATGCTTGTCAGCTTGTTATTTATTTCCTGGATTAAGTTTTTATGGCCAAAATCTCTGTTACAAGTTCTTTCAGTGTTGCTTCTTGTCTTTCTTGAGTCTTTTTCACTCTTTCCATCCATCCCTTGATCTCTGTTGTAGTCTTGGGCCAATCATTGGTGCTTTACATTGTTTGGGCTCTGAGGTCTAATTTTGTGGCATTGTCTCTTTGGTACACTGAGAATTATCTGTTTTCTCCTGTTGATGGTTTCTTATTTGAGACAGGCCTCTTTCTTTTCTCTTTAATTTCATTACTCAGTGGTAGTGCAGGGAGAGGGGAGCTTTCTCTTCTGATGTTTGCTAGCCTTTGATTCTTTCCTGATCAAATCATTCAAATTTTTCTGTTTTGAAACAAGGTTGGGAAGCATTATTGTCTTTTGTAGTTTTGAAAGACAAAGTAGAGACTGGGGAGCTAAGATTCAGAAATGACTTGCAAATCACAACATTCAATGGTGTAGGGACACCTTGAGACACATCCCCCACCATCATCCTATATGATGAAGCAATGGATATGTGTGTGTATCCTCTGAGTACAAGACAAAGTAACAGCAATGAGAAGAACAGGAAAGCAGAATAAAATATAACAGAAAAAAATGGTAAAAAAAAAAAAAATCAATAAATAAAACCAAAGAAAAACAAAAGCACAAACAGGAACAGAAAAAAATACCAAAATGAAAAAAGAAATCAAAAACCCAAACAAATAGAAAGAAAACCAAAGAACCAACAAAAAAACGCAAAACATAACACATACACACAACAAAAAAATGAAAACCAAGAATAAGAAAAAAGGAGGATACAAATTGAACCTCATGCACATTCACATATACACTTAACCAAAACTAAAGAAGAACAAAAAAGAAAAACCAAAAAAGCAAACATTCAAACAGTCACATAAACACACACACAGAAAACAAAAAATGGAAGAGGAAACAAAGAAAAAGAATGCAGGGGAAGGTAAATTGAACCCTCACACACACACACACACACACACACACACACACACACACACACACACACAAAACAAAAACAAAACAAAAACAAAATACAATGAACACTCACATAGAAAATAAAAATGAAAGAAGAAAAAATGAAAAGAAAAAATAGGGGAAGAATGAAAATTGAACCCTCACACACACATTGACACACACACACTAGGAACAACAAAAAAAAGAATAAGAAAAACTTTAAAATGAACACTCAAACACTCACATATACACACACAAGGAAAACAAAAAGTGAAGGAAGAGAAAAAATTGTTTAAAAATTTCTGGGCACTAAGCACTCTCTTGTGGTGGGTTCTATAATCAATCCTCTCAAGCAGCTCACAGGTCAGTCCCTCTGCAGGACTGCGGGCTTGTTCACAATTTCTCCAGCACATGGCCCAGGAGAGGAAGAGGGGATGGTGGTGGTGGTTGAGGCATCAGTCCTCCTCTCCCTCTCTCATATGGTCAGGGACAGGTCGCTCATAGTCCAGTGGGAAAGTATGAGATTGTCTCCTCCCCAGATGCTGGCAGTTGGCGCCCCAGGCATGCTTATCCCAAAATAGAGTTCTCCTAGCATGGTTGCCATCCACGTTCCACCTGGGTTCAACCCTTTCAGTCATGCCCCTGTCATACGGGTCTGATGTTCAGAAGGTTGCTGGGGGAGGGTGGGTTGGATCAGCCTAAAACACACTGCTGATCTCTTGGGAGTGGTCTTCCTTGTCCTTTTCTGATCACACCCATTGTCTTGTGGTTGGATCAGGGTAGGGAATGGGGCTCCTGAGATTCCACACTCATCCTGTCCTTCCAAGTAAATGCTTTTAGGATATCCCCTCTGGGTAATGATCAACTCCAGAGTAGTTAACCCACCAGTCACAGGGAGTGGGTCTGTTGTTCCATAGTGAGCAAGCTGAAGTACTTCCCTGCACAGTTTTGAAGATGGTGATGGGATGCCTGTTTCATCTTCTCCGGTGGGACTCTGCCTCTTGCTCCCTCATTGTGCTCCCTCCATAACCCTCCCTGCCAGTGTCCAGCCTGGTACTGCAGTGGTGGAGCAGAGCCTGACACTGGCAGTCGCTCTTGGCAGCTTCTTCCCGGGAAGGGCTTTATTGATTTTAGAAAATGGCATTCAGGTTCTGCACCCTGGTTAGCACTAGTGTCCAAGCATAGCAGCTGTAGCACCAGCAGCTTCACCAGGAGATCCCTGGCTACTTGTTCCTGAGTCCCCAGTCACTCAAATGCCCACTGACAAACAGACACGCACACAAATTCATCCATACAACCACTCACACAGGAACTTGCATGCACAGTATGACCGGCTCTGCCACCATCTTCCAGGGATCTTCTTCTCAGATTTTAGAAGCCACCTTCTCACTGTTTCCTCACATGGTTGGGAGAGAGGAAGAGCAAGCTCTAGTGTCTTTTCTTATAAATACACTAATCCTGTCATGAAGGTCCCACCTTCATGACCTCATATAATCCTAATTACTTCTATGAAGGCCCTATCTCCAAATGTTGTCACATAGGGTATTAAAACTTCAACATATATATGTCGAGGGGCTACCAACATTCAGTTCATATCACAGTGGCTCTCAAACATTCGTTAGTATGAATGATATTATATAAGAGATCCAGTGGAAGATGTGATTTTAATTGGACCTTATCTTATTGAAATAAGTGTGGGGACTATAAGCTTAACTTATTTAATTTTGTTCCTAACTTCTAAAGCAGTCACATGTATCACTTCCACAGAATCTATAGGATATAGCAGAGTGAATTATAAAAACAACTGTTTTATGGCTAACAGACATAGACCTTGCTAACTGTATAATTAATTATAATACACAGAATCATTAATTCTCTCAGTAAATATTTACAAGGGGGATCAAAAATGGAATTTATTTATTTAAAAATTGTGTATTTATTCTTACATGTTTAAACTTCAATCACCTTCAAAGTGCTCTCCGTTTGATACAATAAGCCTATCAAGATGCTTTTCCACTGCTCAAAACAGTTTCTTATCTCTTCATTTTGGATGCGTTTTAGTGCTTCTGTCATTTTTTGTTTCACCTCTTCAACATCCTAAAAATGGTTTTCTTTGAGAACTTTTTTCATCAGGGAAACAACAACAAAAGTCTCACAGGGCAAGAGTGGGTAAACAGGGAGGTTGAGGCCTGAGGAATCGTATCATTTTTGGTCAAAAACTGCTGAACACTCAGTACAGTGTGAGCAGGTGTGCTCATAAATCACCCATCATGAAATGGGCAAATGTGTTGAAAGAATCTAAAAAAATAAATTCACTAAAGCCCAGTGCAGTTTTTTATGATGATAGCCTGGTACACTGTTGCTAATGCGTTCCTAGAACACTTACCTAGTGGGGAAACCATATTACAAAGGGCCTGCCCTCCAAAAAATAATTTCACTTTTGAGAGGGGTCCCCCCTCATGTAAGTGCTATACATTTGTTATTTCTTCTTAGGAACACAAAGTGAAACAAAAAGACAAGGAACAAATTATGTACATATTCTAATAAGAAATTAATCTATTCCTTCTGGCATTATACAGGCTTTCATTATCTAGCTTAGAGAATCTAAGCCATACTCAATTTCTCCAGGAGAGCAAACACCGACCTTTGGAATACTGAAACAACTCAGACCATGATGTTTTGGGGTCGACTATAAAGCAGGCTATGCAACCCACAGTTGACTCTAAATGACTGAGAACTTGCCAGGAAACAGAACTGTTGCCAAGAGAATTTGAAATGTGGTTTAGCCCCACTAAGGAAATGCCACAGAAATGAAAAGTTTTGGAAGCTGAGGAGTAAAGATTGTCATGGAAAGTTTGAAGGAAACTTCCCTTGAAGTGGTACACAGGCTAAATATTTCAGCCTTGGTATAACAGTCTTTGGATCTTTAACTCTTCCACATGGTAGAAAGTGCCAAAGAAAATCAAGCAAAGCTCCTGAGCCCATAATTGAAGGAAGCTAAAAAGACTGACTTTCTGTGACAATTAGACAAATGTCTGTTCAATGTTATGGAAACATATGTACTTAGACAACGTTTCAGAAATCATTCTATCAAATGTTGGCAAGAGATATTTATTCATTTGTACATTTATATCCAAGTTCCTCAAAATCTACCCTGCTTTTGTGATCTGCTAGATAGACTACTAAAATTTTTACTACTATTTATCCAAGTCAAAGAGGAGAAACTAGAAGATGGAAAACATTCTAAAAAGCAAATAGTGCAATAAAACTACATTTAGAGCACGATCAAACTGTGTATAAGTTTTCTATCACTTCATAATAAATTGCCACAAACTGGTGGCTTAAAACCATACCCATTTATTAGCTCATAGTTCTGTGGGTTAAAAGTCCAGGCACAGCATGACTGGGGACCCTGTTCAAGGTCTCAAGCTAAAATCAAGATGTCAGGGAACTGCATTCTTATCTGAAGCTTGAGATCTGCTTTCAACTTGGTCAAATTCAGTCCCTTGTGGTTGTCAGACTCAGATCCCTGTTTGCTTGCTGACTGACAAGTGGTGCTTCCTTCATCTTCTAGAGGCCACGTGACCACCCTCTATCTTCAAATCTAGCCACGGAAAACTTCCTTCACATGAAATTCACCCATACTCAATTATTCAATTTATTTTGAATCTTAAAACAACCTTAATTTTAAACAAACTTAATTGAACATAAATCAACCTTTTTATCAGAACCAAGATTAGAGTTTAATTGTCTGGAAGAAGGTATGTGTACTTCAGAGGTAGGGAATCTTGGGAGGCTATTTTAGATTCTAACTATCCCAGAAATTATGATATTTAGGTGTATGGAAAATTGACTGGCTTTTCTAAAGAAGATGCAGATTGTGAAATTCTAAGATCTTCCTCTCTAGTAGAAATGTCTTGAGAGAATTCACTCATCACACTTTTACAAAGTGGTCTTACATTTTTAACTGAGTTCTTGATAAACCTTTTATTTTTCCTAACTCTCATAAATATTAAATAGTTATATCTTGTTAATGCATAGCACCATAGTTAAGAAAGATCTAATGTTTAACAAGAATGGGGCTTAACAATAAGATCCAGTCTAATTTAGAACATCAGTGGTCTTGGCAGTGTCCATAGAATTGCTATAATCAGAGAGACATACTTAAATACTGGTAGCAAGAATACCATCCTAGAGTGGTCTGGGTAGTTGGTTCCATTCCAAACTGGCGGCATTTTGTTTCAGTCATTTATAACTTGCCCATGTTCCCTCATAAGTCATAATTAAACTAGAGGTCATATATAGACTATATCTAAGAAGTTAGTTAAGTTACTGAAATATGCCTTGAGACTCAATATTCAGGTAGCCAGTAATTATGAGACTAAGGAATCATTTTCTATTTCACTTAAACTTTAAGTACTCAAGGTCGGAACCAAAAGGCTGAACATCTAAAATTTTAATTTCAAAAATACTCCATCATTTGGGGAGTGGAAGAAGATGTTAATGGGTATATTTTAGGATAAAAGTAAAGATATTATCTGCATAAGTGAGATTTATACTTACAAAAAGGAAGCAGCATCAGAGTAAGTTCAATTCCAGAATTATCAGAGATAGTTCCAAAGGATGGTATGTCTGAGATCAGAGTTATAAGCACCAGAGCAAGTGATTTTCAGTGAATTTATTGTTTAAACATCCAAATTGATAGAATTTTTATCAATATTTGACAAATAGAAACTGAACCATGTAGCTTTCAGCACGTTTTGCAACCTTTCTAAACCTCAGTCCTCACGGTTGTTCAATGACTATAATAATAGTATCTATTGAATACTATTAATAGTGAATTATTTGATTAACATTTGTCTTCATTACTGATATAGCCTAGCTGTTTAAGGTGCCTAATTAAATAACTTAAATTGATGAATAAATGAATACATTAAAAAATAATTAGTAACCATTTACTGAAGCAATGCTCATCTAAGGCAGAGATCTGCAACCATTTTGAAATCGGTTTTGTGGAAGACAATTGTTCCACAGCGATCATGGGGGGTGGCACCACCTACAGCCCTCACAGGCACAATTCTGAGAATCTAATGCTGTCTCTGATCTGCCAGAAGACTGAGTTCTGCTCCCCTGCCGTTCAGCTCCTGCTGCGTGTTTGGGAATTGGGAACCCCAGATCCAAGGGATAAATTTGTCATGAACAAATTGTGTTTCCACTCTTGAGAATTATTTGTCATCTATGGTATGGTATCTATGGCATCATTAACCCTTTCCTGGACAGTCAGTGTTTTTTTCTTATATTTCCCCCAACAAAACATGTGCAAAATGTATATTCTAGCATTGGTAATTTACATCTCAGTCTGAACTAAAGTATATATGTATAATATGTATTATATAATATGTTATATTATTAATGCATGACACCATAGTTAAGAAAGATAGTGTTAACCAAGAATGGGGCTTAACAGTAAGATCCAGCCTAAGAACATCACTAGTCTTGGCTGTGTCCACAGAATTGCTATAATCAGAAAGGCATGCTTAAGTACTGGTAGCAAAAAAATCATGTCAGAGTGGGCCAGATAGTTGGTTCAAAATAATTCAAAAATTATTTTAAAATCATTTTGAATAATTATAGCTTATACTTATTGAACTCTTACTCTAATCCACTGTATTAAAGCCTTTAAGGTGGCCAGGTATGGTGGCTTATGCCTGTAATCCCAGCATTTCAGGAGGCCAAGGCGAGAGGATTGCCTGAGCCCAGGGATTCAAGACCAGCCTGGGCAACTTGACAAGACCTCGTCTCGACAATAAAAAAAAAAATAGCTGGACATTTTGGTGCATGCCTGTGGTTCAAGCTACTTGGAAGGCTGAGTCAGAAGATTCACTTGAGTCAGCAGGCAGAGGTTGCAGTGGCAACGAGCGTGCCAGTGCCCTCCAGCCTGGGCAACAGAGTAAGACTGAGACTCAAAAAAATAAAAACAAAGTCTTTAGGTTAATAACTTATTGGGTGATTATTATAATTACACAATTTTATAAATGAGGAAATTGAAGCATACAGAAGTTAATTTTAAGTTACAGGAATCAATGAAATTCAGTCAATTAGTTCAGACTGCAAATCCAGAGTGCTTGATTTATTGACAGTTAAAATAACAATGGAAGCATCTGGCAAAGAAAAATACATAGTACAAAAATGGGAGAAAGATTTTCTTAAAACCATATACATATTTGTATTCTAATTGGGCTAAGAATCTCATGTGCAATTATTTTGGTTTTAAGTATATAAAACTGGATATCTGTAAGCATATGAACAGCTGGTAACAATGGTAGCATCTGGCAGAGAAAAACACATATTACAAAAATGGAAGCAAATATATATATGGTTTAACATTTTTTTCCCATTTTTTTAATATGTATTTTTCTTTGTCAGATGCTACCATTGTTATCAGCCATTCATATCTTTCCAGAGATATCTGGTTTTATATACTTAAAACCAAAATAATTGTATGTGAGATACTTAGCTCAGTTAGAATGCAATAGCAGTCATTCTCCTCATTTTCATGCAGAAAGAAATATCCTGGAAATGCAAATATATTAATTTGGTGTTGTGGGACATGCTGCAGTCTGTAAAATGTATACTGAACCATGACACAAAAGATATATTTTGCTTCTCTGCTCCACAATTTATTGTCAAGAACTGTCACAGATTTTACGATATCTTCAAACTAACAAGTTGACCGTTTTATGGGTTCTGGCAAAAGACATGATACTCCTTAATGAGACAAATGACTTTATTATTCATGGCTTCATTTTCATGTCAGTTTCTTTTGTCCACAGTTCTCAAAGGGCCAATGTGGAGAGGTTTATATGGATGCATCAAACACAATAAATAGGTGAGCATCACGGCTAAGAACCATTAAGCTGAAGGAGCCCTAATCTTTTATCATGGGCTAGAAGAAAACTTGCCGGATCTTTCGTCTATTTTATATGGTTATTCTACATACAAATTTTCTTGAAAATATTGTACAGAGCCAAAGGGCAGTTAGTGGTGGTGTCTTCACTTATAAGACAAACACAAATGGGGCAGCATCACAGAAAATCATTACCCAAAACTTAAGAGTTGTGGAACTTAGGGACTTTTCACAAGCTTTCTGATCCTTCTGTCCTAATCTGTAAAATAGTCGTATCAGTCACTTATTTGTCTAGGGTTGACTATAATAACATACTTTATATTGCATTATAAACTTCAAGGTACCCTACACAATTGTTATAATTACTATTTCTATCATTTTTGAAATTAAATTTTAAAAAGTACTTTTCTATTGTCTGCAAGTACATGATCAATTAGGTGGTTATTAATTTTGACAGTGTATTACGTGGTTACTTGGGTAATAATTCAAGTTATGTCTGAGTAATGCATTTAAAAATATTTGGACACATCTCAGGGAGATTTAAAAGTAAAAGTCAATGAATTATAAGGCAAGATATTAATTCATGATTAGAAAAAGAATCTAATCCCTAAAGAGAAAACATGACATAATTTTATCTTGCTAAATGCCTGCATATTGTCAGTATTTGATTATGTGGTTAACACCTGTTATAATGATATAACAGCTTACGTTTTAAGACTACCTTAACTGATCTTATCCCAGCATTAAAAAGGTCTTAATAAAAACTTTAAAATCTGGTTTTATGTAAAAAAAAAAAAAATACTGCTTAATTCTTCCAGTTATTTTGACTTAAAAAATAAGATATTATTTAATATATTGTTGCACATATTGGGTTAATAAACATTCATACATATGAGACAGTAGATAGCTAGAGAAAGGCTAAGCAGATAGACAGGCGAGTCCTCCGATAATAACATAGGGAACTCCTGGCAGGCCTCTTAAGCTTAGCATTGGTAAACAAGCTCCCTGCGAGCCTCTCAAGCTAGAGCTAAAGTCCTCACTCCTGGGATGAAAAAGCAACCAATCAGCTCACCATTAGGCCCCTACCTCCTGCCGATTGATCCTTAATATTGACCAATCAAAACAGCAACAGCTCACAGCTAGTGCAAGCCAATCGTTTTGGACTTAGGGCTATATAAGCACCAGATTTCAGCTCCAGACTGGCAACCCCTTTGGGTCACCTCCCACCAAGGGAGTTTCTTTGTCCTCTCAATAAATCCTGCTTACTTTCCAGCGGTCCATATCCCTCATTCTTCCCAGGCATGAGACAAGAACCTCGACCCTGAAGAGTTGCTACCTGAAGAGCTGCAGAAGATTGTTGCAAAAGATTGTCAGAGTCAAAAAGCAGTGCACCCAAGAGACTAGCTTGCCAGCTGACAGAGCCTGCTGAACCAGGAGAACTGTCGGAATAAGGCAAGACTTCAAAGCTGAAACACCCAGGGGGCTGGAATGCCAGTCCACTGAACCAGCAACACACTCAGCCTGTTAGAGTCAACACCCCAAGAGCTAGGCTTGCCAGCCACCCAAATCGCAACACTCTCAGGACTTGGTTTGCCGCCCCCTCCTGCACCCTGAATTGCAACACTCTCAGGGCTTGACTTGCCAGCCCATTAGAGCTGACACTTCCAGGGTTAGGGTTATCAGCTCCTCCATGACTCTCTGCAGCTTGACTGACCCATTGAGCTGTCACTCTTGAAGCCCAGGCTTACCTGAAAAATCCACATCACCTATATCTTCATTTAACAGAATTATAATTTGTACATGTCCACATTTATAAATTTAAGTTTTTAAAAAATTTTATAAATAAAATAAGCTTTTAAGTTATGATATTAAGTTACTTATCTCCCTGGATTTATTTTCCTATTGAAGAAATTAAAATTAAATTTTGTTTGCCCACTTCTCAAATGAACAGACTTTCATTCCCATTGCTCTATTAATATATAGAGGAGTTGAATTTATTTCTTTTTCTGCTAACCGGCTACTTGATCCTTCTAAAAAAAAGATAGAGAAAGACTTTCTTTATTATAAGTTCCAGACTTAATAAAATTCCTAGGAGATTTTCAAAAATGAACTGATTTACAAAAGTGTTAGGTTGTTTCTCTACTCCCCAGCCCCAAAGAAACTCTGACAATATTTAAATATATTAATCACATGTGGAACATGAAAAATATGATCAAAATGCATCAATTTTGAAAGAACTGTAAAAAGAAATTCATTTCTCCATTCAATTTACAAGCTGATCAGACACAAAGTTATGTAGAACATGAAGCAAAAAACAAAAGGGAGGGTTGTGTGTGTGTGATCCATGTCATAGAGAATACTAGAAAACTAGACTAACTAATTAAAGTAAAACAAAATGGAGCAATACCATTGTTTTCTGATTTTTATTTTGTTGGGAAATACAGCATGTGTAAAAATATCATATATCATTATAAGTGTAGTTTAAATACTAATGCTACAGTAACCACCTGCATAACCAACACTTAGATTCAAAAAATAGAACCTTGCCAATGCCAAAAAATCCCCTCTAAGCCCCGCTGACATAGAATTCATTCACTTTTGAGGAGGTAATCTTCAATCCTGAAAATTTTGTTGATAATTTCCTTGCTTGTTTTGTGATCTTATTATGTGTGTATATTTTTTTAATGTATTGTTATATTTTTATTTTTAATTTCTATAAATGGAATCATTCTGTACATATTCATTTGTGATTTATTTCACTCTACTTTTTTTGATTTATCCATTTTTTGACACATTTAGTTAAATTACTATTTTCAGTATTGGATGTTATTTCTATATATAATACTTTATATATAACATGGTATACAATACTTATATAATAATTTAAAAATCTGTGATACAGTAATGACGTACAATATTTATATATCATATTAATGATGGGCATTTGAGTTGTTTCTGGTTTGGAAGACCATTGTCAGTCTTTTGTTAATATGAACAGTGCTGCAGGATTTTTTTTTTTTTTAAGCTGTGGGGTACAATTCAGGATTAGGGATACAAGTGGACTTCATCAAGGTAAAGTTTGGGCCTCCCTGTGGTTCCCACTTTGCCTGGTTTGAGATCAGGTACCATTATTGATGTTGTGTTCACTCCCCCACTAACCTGGCAATATCCCGCTACTGCCAGTCCCTTTCTCATAGTATTATGGTAAATGGTCAGAGTCCGCTTATGAATGAGAACATGTGATCCTTGTTTCTGTGATAGATCACTGAGTATTATTGACTCTAAATCCATCCACGTTGCTGTGAATTATTGACTTTAACTCTATCTTGCCGGGCTCAGTGGCTCAGCCTGTAATCCCACGCCTTTAGGAGGTGAGGTGAGTGGCTTGCCTGAGCCCGCAGGTTCGAGACCCGCCTGGTCAGCGAGACCTCATCTCTACAATAAATCAAAAAAAATGGTAGCGCATGCCTGTAATTCTGGCTACTTGGAAGGCTGAGGCGGAAGGATCGCTGGAGCCCAGCAGGTCGAGGCTGCGGTGGCCGGGAGCGGCAGCAGTCTGGGCAACAGAGTGAGACTCCAACTCCAAAATAAATAAATAAATAATAAAATAAAATAAATCCATCCAAGTTTGTTCTTCTTTATGGCTGCATAATATTCCACTGTGGATATGTACCACATTTTTTAAATCCAGTCCAGCTTTGATGGGCAACATGGTTGGTTCCATGTTTTTGCTATTGTGAATAGTGCTGCAATAAACATGCATGTGCAGGTATCCTTTCTGTAGAATGCTTTGAGTTCCTCTGGGTATATTCCCAGTAGGGAAATTGCTGGGTCATATGGAAGGTT
>NW_007232482.1:142932-189391 GCF_000164805.1 Carlito syrichta
TTCCATGTTTTTGCTATTGTGAATAGTGCTGCAATAAACATGCATGTGCAGGTATCCTTTCTGTAGAATGCTTTGAGTTCCTCTGGGTATATTCCCAGTAGGGAAATTGCTGGGTCATATGGAAGGTTGATGTATAGTTCTTTTAGAAATCTCCACACTGTTTTCCACACAGGTTGAACTAGTTTGCATTCCCATCAGCAGTGTAGAAGCATTCCTGTTTTTCCAAATCTTCACTAGTATTTATTGTTTGTTTTATTAATAATGGGCATTCTTATTTGGGTTAGGTGGTATCTCAATGTGGTTTTGATTTGCATTTTTCTGATGATTAGTGAGGCTGAGCACTTTTTCATGTGTCTGTTGGCCACTGGTATATCTTCTCTTGAGAACAGTCTATTCATATCTTTAGCCTACTTTTTAATGGGCACTTTTGTTTTTTTTTCCTTTTGGCACATTAGAATTGTTTGTAGATCCTAGATGTTAGAACTTTGTCAGATATGCAGTTGACAAATACTTTTTCCCCTTCTGTGGGCTGTCTCCCTGCTCTCTTGATGGTTTATTTTTCTTTGCAGAAGCTTGTCAGTTTGATGAGTTCCAACTTGTGTATCTTATTTCTTATGGTATGGGCACTTGAATTTCGCTCAGGGACTGGTTGCCAGTTCATAAGGGTGTCTACTGCGTTTTCTAACATTCTTATAGCTTGAGGTTTTACATTTAGGTCTTGATCCACTTAGAGTTAATTTTTGTGTATGGTGATAGGTAAGGGTCCTGTTTCAATCTTCCACATGTGGTCAGCCAGTTTTCCCAGCACCATTTACTGAATAGGTTCTCCTCTCCCCGTGGTTATTGTTGGGGGCTTTGCCAAAGATAAGTTGGTTGAGAAATTGAGGCTTTGCTTCTGGAATTTCTATCCTGTTCCACTGGTCTATGTGACTGTTCTTGTACCAATGCCAGGCTGTTTTGATTATTGTAGCCTTATAGTAAAGTTTGAAGTCTGAAAGTATGATACCTTCTGCTTTGTTTCTTCTGCTAAGGATTATTTTGGCTATTCATGGTCATTTATGTTTCCATATGAATTTCTGTATTGTCATTTCCAGGTCTGAGAAGAATGATATTGGTAACTTAATGGGTCTTGCATTGAATTGTAGATTCCCTTTGGTAGGATGGACATCTTAACAATGTTGATTCTTCCTATCCATGAGCATGGAATATTTTTCCTTTTGTTTTTGTCTTCTTGGATCTCTTTGAGCAGTGTTTTATAGTTCTCATTGTAAAGGTCTCTCACTTCTCTGGTTAGGAAGATGCCGAGGTATTTCAGAGTGGATGAAATATATATTTAAATATAAATATGAGTCAGTCCAGTGGCTCACCCTTGTAATCCCAGCACTTTTGGAGGCTAAGGAGAGAGGATTGCCTAAGTCCAGGAGTTCAAAACTAGCCTGGACAACATGGTGAGACCTTGTCTCTACAATGAATCAAAAGAAATAGCTGGGCTTGGTGGCCCACTACTGTAGTCCCACTAGTTGGAAGACTGAGGCCGAAGGATCACCTGAGCCCAGCAGGAGGTCGAGAATGCAGTAGCCATGAGCATGCCACTGCACTTCACCCTTGGCAACAGAGTGAGACTCTGACTCAAATATATATAGATATATATTTGAGTGAAACCATAAATATTTTAGAATCAATCATAGGAGGTTATCTTTGAGACTCAAGGTTAGGTAAAGAATTCTTAGACACTATATAAAAAGCATAATCCACAAAAGAAAAAAGAAAAAATATTAGACTTCATCAAAATTAAAAATCTGTGCACTGTAAAAGAACTCTGAACAAGAGATCACAAACTGGGTAAGATTTGACACCACATATCTGACTACAAAAGGCCTTATCTCTAGAATATGTGAAGAATTCTCAAAATTCAATAATAGTGAAACAAACTATTCACTTAGAAAACAGACAAAAGAGATGAACATGAAAAGGACACGAAATAAGTACATGAAAGATCTCTAACATCATTAGTTATAAGAAAAATATAAATAAAAATCACAATGATGTATCACTGCATATCTATCAGAAAATGTAAAATTAAAAAGATCAATAATAGTGAATGCAGGAAAGAATGCAAAGAAACTAGATGTCTCTTCCATTGCTGGTAGGCATATAAAATGATACACTCCCGAAAGGAGAATGGCAGCTTCTTACAAATCTAAATATACATCTCTTTTGGATGTTAATCCCACAGAAATAAAAACTCATGTCCACACCAAAAAATAAAATAAAATTCCAAAACCCAAAACTTGTATATGAATGTCCTCAGCAACTTTATAAAAGAAAAATCCAAACAACAGCCCAGATATTTTCTCTTTGGTAAATGTATGAACCATCACACATGTTCACACAATGGAATACCACTCATTTATAAATGGAATGAGCTATTGGATATATCCAACAACTGGTTGGACCTCAAGACCATTATGCTTCATGGGAAAAAGTCCATCTCAAAATCTTGAATATTGCATAGTTACTTCCATCTATATAACATTTTTTAAATGAGAAAAATATAAAGATGGAGAATATATTAGTGATTGCCAGATGACAGAGAGGATGTGTGTGTGTGTACGGCTAACTGGTAGGTACAAACAAGCAGAGGTAACATGTTTTGTGATGATAGAACACTTCTGTATCGTAACTTTGGTGGTTGTTATATACATCTATACATAGAATAAAATTTCACAGAATCATATATGCTCCCAAATAAATGTAGATTTTAAAATGGTGAAAGGAATGTAGCCTAGTTAGCAGTAATGTCCTAATTTCCTGAGTTTGCAGTCTACGAGATATCTGCATTGAGAAAAGCTCAGTGGAGAGTATACAGAAAGCTTTGTATTATTTTTGCAACTTCCTTTGAGTATACTTCAAAATATGTGTTTTTAAAATTGATATAGATATACTAGAAATATTTGCCTGATTTGTAATTGTGTGTGTGCTTGTGATTCCCAAAGTGATCAACATGTAAAATTTACCAAAGCTTCCTATCTTTTTTAGCTTATATAGAATGCCTGTTTATAGTGTGTGTTTGTGCATGTGTGCATATGTGTGTTCCTGTGTGTACATTAATTTATACACACACACCACCACCTCTCCAACATCTGGTCTCTCCTAGAATTGTATGAAGACTAACATCCGTTAGTGAAGTAAGTTAGCTACATTAATCTAAATTATGCTTTTGTCACTGAATTCAGCACTCTGTAAAACTTCCAACTCATGAAATAAAATATTCTGATTTCAAAAAATAAAAGCAAATCCTCTAAGTATCTAAGTATAGTAGGTGGTGTGGTCCATCAAGATATTCTGCATTACTAGCAAAGTCTTTTCCTCAATTGTCTTGATTTTCATAGCACCTTAAAAAAAGTTTTAATACCCTTAGAATATCTGAATAGATATAGTACTTGAGGTGAGATTACCTAGTCACACACTCTAATGTGTACAGACTGGTAATGCAAGCATGATTTCTAAGAGAAGAATTCAAAAGGAAAAAATAAGAGCAAGAAGATTCTAAAGAGGACGAAGAAGAAGAAAAGAGAGATTAAGCAGATGGTCCAAAGGTGAGGAGGAGGTTTTTCATCACAAAAGCTCTAGGGTTGCTACCATCTCACTTTGAGAGCTAGGCTTTACAGGTTTGTGGTTTAGTAAAACGACTCAGGTGTCAGGACACTTAGGTAGTTGCTCAGGAATCCAAAAAGTCCTAAAATTACTGAAATGTAAATATACAAAGAATATCATTTATACAAGATCATTTTTAGGTGGAATTATATGAGGTGGAAAAATTCTTTCATATTTATTTAAACAGATGGGTAAAACACAGGAAAGCCATTAAGTATCAACAGAGCAATTTTAAACTACCTTCTTAAACATAGACCCCATTAACTAAAAGATTATTAGTTTTGCCAAGTAGGATATGGGACTAGAAGTGAATTGTTTGAGAAAATAGGAAGAGATTAATGACGCCCACCCATAAGGCATGCTCCCTCCTTTTCTGCCACATAGACGTTAACCTTCTTCTACCTGACTTAGAACTACTGAACGCACATTGATTTAAAGGAGTGCCAGTTTATTAGCTCACCTGGAGTGTCCACATGCCCCTAGTGGTCTATATTATATATCTGTGTGCAAACATGCCCATCAACATATACAAATATTCAGAGTCAGATTTTTTTCCAACTGAACAGAATACTGCTGACAGTGCAAAAATTCTCCTGAAATTGGTGGTTTGAGATTTTTATACCCACACTCTCATTTGGCCTTCCTATTTCAGATCTAATTGTACCCCTGAGAGCTAGCACAGAAATCTACTGCATGTATGTACAACATATTTATATCAGTTTAAGATTTGATATTCTCCTTTATCACATTGGAAGTACGCCATATGGAAAACAGGCTCAGTGCTTATACTACAGAATTCTTTCCAACCTTCCCTCTTCACTTAGTATAAGATTACATTCATTTATTTGCTTTTAAAAACCCATGTAACTCTGTCCACTATAAGTTGGCAAAACATTACAATCATGCAGAGTTTAGATAAGTAAAACTTTCAGGCCAATTGCTAATGGCTAGATCCATTTTTTTTCTTTACAGAAAAGAGAAAAAGGGATTTGTGCATGGTAATAATGTAGTGTCTTCTATCAAAGACTGTTGAGGATAAATATTCAAGAAATATTTCTATTTTTACAGTCTGGGTTTTCAATTTTTTCCTTGATTTCAATTTATTCTTGGGAAATTACCTATATATAATTTATTGATACATTTTATTTGTTTATATACAGCTACACACACGTGCATGTGCACACACACACATCTTAACCAAAATTGCAATAAGATCGACCTTAAAAGGAAGAGATATTTAATTTTGGAGACAAGAACCGCTAAGACTCAAATTTGCTTTTCTATTTTTCTACTAACTTGAAAATATTCTTAAAATTGAAATTATTTCTTTCTTTATTTTTTGGGTGGCTAGAATTTCAATTACTATTTCAAAATTATCTGATAGCTAGTTAGATTTCACTAGCCAGTCATACGTGTATTCATTCATTCCACAAACATTTACTGTCTACATATTGAGCACTCCTAAATTCTGAGTGGTAAAACTGACATTGTCCTCATGAAATATACAGCCCAGTAAATAAAAAGGCATTACACAAAAACAAATTTGTATGGAGTATAAAGCAATATTGACTCTGATGGAAAAGAAAAAGTAATTTGGTTCAGCTTTATAATAAGTATGTAAACTCTCCAAATCTCTTTCCAAATATAGTTTTTCTTCTCCTACAGATTCAACTATGGAGCATAATAATGTGTTGCTTTATAAACTATGAATTCAACCCTCTTGTTAGCTTTATTACAGATTATATATCATAGATTGATATTTTATGTTTTTGAAAAAGAAGAAATTCTTAGTGAAATGCATATAATTGTAAATGCAATAGACTTTTACTTGCTGATAGAATTTAAGCCCACAATGCTTTTCTGCCAGCATAGTCCAGTATGAGGTAGTAATAAAGAATCAAATATTTTTGCTTATAAATTCTAGGAGTATTGCATACACATTTTTAAAACAGTAAAATGTCATTGAGATAGGACATTATTTATTAGTCTTTAATAAATAAAGCCAAGTAATGTGTCACACGAATATTTGGTTTCAAAAATATGTAGCCATATATACCCTGTTCAATATAATGTAAGTTACAGCTCCATTAAACACCCATTATTTAATTTTCATTGCTCAAGAAAATCAATGCACTAAGATCATATGAATTACATAGTGCCTATAATTGTCAAATGGTAGCTCTGCATAGTTGTTTGGTCATTTTATTTTTACTATGCAGTAAAAATGTAGTGTAATAAAATGATTATTAAATAATGCTATATTATATATAAATTATTTTGTGTAAGCCACATATATATCATTTTGGGAAATTTGATGCAAAGATTTACTTAATTTTAAGAACAATTTTTAAATAATCATGTCAGCATTGTTACACAGATGTTACTGGGTGTGTGCCATTCTGGATTGGTTTAGCAAATATGACTAGAAAAATTAGAGGAAATGTGAGCCTACTGTATCTACTCAAGTGAAACCCTATGCCTGTATTTTATTAAATAGATGTATTTGAAAAATATAGATATGACCTAAATTGAATAATGCACTTTACATTTAGAATCAATGAATAAGAATTGTCAGCTAGTTGGAAACTATTTTTAGTATCTTAATGGTATTTTCATTTTGTATTTTACTTTTAGCTCAACAGTGTATGAAGAAACTGAGGTTTAGCAATATTAACAGAATTGACCCACATCTATTTAGTAGTTAACTTGTTGTGCAGCCAGGTCCAAATTAAATGCTCCTGGTTCCTATCTTATTGTAGTTCTTTCAACTATGCTACAAAACATCATTAAGAATAAACATTCTCAAGAATTTTACCATTTATGGTCCATGACACTGAGGTACTTACATTGTAAAGAAGCATGCAACCTCTATATCACATATTCTGCATCAAAATTTTATATCACGTGATCGGCTACTGGATTTGCCATAGCTTTTTTCCCGACCCCTTGGAATACAGTTTCCTTCCTTCCTGCTTTCCTTCCTTTCTTCCTCTCTCTGCCTTTCTCCCTTCCCCCAGTTTCTTCTTAAAACTCCAACTGCAAATATCATATTATAACACAGGTAAAATAATATTACTCTGATTTTTAAATAATTTTCTATTGCCTCATAAAAGATTGTAGTTTTGTCTTTTCTTAAAAGACATTATTCCATTTGTGGTTTTATCCAGAAAAGGATATATGCAATTGTTTTCTTGCTGCCAAGGTGGCCCATCAAAACATTTCTGCTCCAAATGGAACAAATTGTCTATTCAAAAATTCAAGTAAAAGTCTCAAATAAAGGTTAATTATTTTTGTGCCATCCCTTGTGGAAGGATAAATTATTTTGCTTAGAATGCATATTTAATTTTAATGAATAATTTAGATGTGTAAGTTCTGCTGGAATTGGAAAGCTAACTTATTTGTTCATTGTTTAAATATAAAATATTCTGTGTTCCAAAAAATAGAATTTGAATTTGTTCTGTTCTTCCTAGTAATTGAGTTTAAGATTTGGATTCTATATTTATTTTACTTTCTAAAAGGAAGTGTGTTCACTGTTGATTCAGTATGGAATTTTTTAATATTATGAACATAAAAGTTTATATTTTTTAAAATTCAATTTGATTATTAGTAAAGTCTTAAAGTGTCTTTTTATGATAAATCAACTTTTTAAACATTTCAAAAAAATAAAGAAAGAAAATCTTTGGAGGAAACCAACCCCCAAAACACTGTAGATCTTCTGTTTAATGGAGAAAGATGTCATGACAAAAACATAGCAAAAGAATATCAAAAAAGCAAAAGTAAATATTTTCTATGCAAAACCTAAAAGAATATTTATTATCCTAAGATGCTTTAGTGGCTTTCCAAGGTCAGAAATATAACTATAAGAGTATTCACATGGGTTTCTCAGATTTTCAGTATTACATTATTCTTAATATTTTTGGTTGATTTTTCCTGCATAACTAATTTACTTGGAAAAAGAAAGTATTTTATCATCTACAATGTTTTATTACATTATATATTATTCAAGTATCTATTAAATTATATACTTATACATTTAATTAAATTATATCTTTCTTTTATTCTGCCAATAAAACACAAATTACTTGTGAATAGTGTGTCTTATTATTTTATGTACTTTTAGCACACATGAGAGTAATAAATACTGAATAGGTATTAAATAAACTCGTTGTTTTATAATTCATATTTATTCAGATCCTACCAGAAATTGTATTAGGAAATAGTGGAGAAAGAATAACAAACTAGACAAGCATGACCTATTTGTTTCTTAAAAATATATTCTCACTTTAGTAAGTTGAATTGACTTGAAAATCCTCCCAAATTTACATTATATTTACTTCAGTGGAAATGAGTTTTAATAATACCCTAGTTCAACATTTATTTTGTAAAGAATACCATTTATCATTATAGATTCATTTGTAAACTCATTTTTTTAAAAACTAAAATTTATAATATGAATTCTAAACTTCAACTTTATATCTAATAAAAAAAATAACAATAAGCCTGGTTCCTCCAGCTCAAGTCTGACTCTTGTCTTAGAGATACTTTCCCCTAAGGAAAGAAGGGATATAAAGTTGTCTCTTTCTCTTCTCAGCCTGTGTTCCCACTTCCACTTTACTTCCAAAATCAGAGCAAGAATGAAGAGAGACTAGAGATTAGGGAGTTGGATATTTTTACCCAGGCTGCTGTGGTCTTCTAGTTACCATTAGCTGGTTGTTCTGTGTTCTACAAAAAAAAAAAAAAAAAAAAAAGTGTTCAAATGTTAACTCTTCTATAGAGCAAATTTTTAGATCATTTTAAGGTCAACACAGATTTTCTTACTGCTGTCTCCTCTACTTTGGATGTTGTGTTTTCTTGCTCAGTTCTTGAAATCCCTCTCATTTTTTGTGCCCAGAAGAACTGCAGCCTCTAATGTCTTTTTAGTTCAGCATAAATCTTCTTAATTAAACTTCCATCAAGTTGGCTTCAGCCAAGTGAACTTTTTTGTTGCCACCATGATCTGTGTTCTTGCTTGACTCAAGAATTTCATGAAATATATGTTATTTTTTCCAAAATGACCTTGCATGACATTTTCTCTGGTTTTTGCAGTAAGGTGAGCAGTAAGATGCTAGTGTCCCCTTCTCAAAGGAAGCCCATGCTTATAAGAATTTCTCTTGTACTATACCTTTTGACATTATACAACTGCAAAATATGTTTCTGTAACCTCATGGAAAGAGATAAAGAAAATCTAAAACACTGTTTACTGCAAAGAATTATCTTCTAAATTTCTAGTCTTATTCAATATAATTTGAATTTTAATTGGAGGCTGATACGTAGGCAGTCTGATTCTGCTGTCTAATGTGTTATGAATGGATGATTCTAGTACACATCAAGTGCTTATCTGCTATTGTTATCAGCTTCAGGAATTCAGATGAGATTTTCGGACAGTAGGAAAAATCCTGTTCAACATCCATCTTATTACTTATAGTTGATACAAATATTAGAACCACCATATAGTCCCTTTAGAAAGTGTTATTTGTATTGGAGTCTATGTAAACGGCGCCCCATGGAGTTATGCAATATGGCAGCTCTGTAAACCTTAGAATAATTGAGAACTTGACTATCCAAAGTTACACAGCTGCTAGATTATACTTGATGAGGTTTGTCTCTAAAACCTCGAACATTATCACTAAAACTTTGAGTAAACCAAAACAAAGAGTAGATTAAGAGTTATGATCTAAATAGAAATATCTTGACCAAATAGTAGATCGAGAGTTATAATCTCGAAAGAACCAATCTTCTACCAAAGTTTTATAGAGTATCCTTGTAATGATACAAATTAAAAGATTATAATGAGATTATAGTATGGAGTTGAGGAGATAGTCATATAAAATTAATAAAAGTGAAAACTGTAATCAGGTCCATAAGAGGCTAAACTTACAGTAATACATTTTGAAAGTTTCAGGATTTGAGGTGAGGTGACATTGAGAGTGAAAGCACAGCCAGTGGCATACTATATGTATACACTTTGAACAAATAAGAGATAAAATGTTTTTGGAAAAAGTTACATCGAAAAAAGTAAAACGCTCAAAAACCAAAGTTTAGTTATTTCTATTACAGGTCATTTGAAACCCAGATAGAAATTGCTTTATATATAGATTGAATAGAGTATATATAGATTGAATAGAAGAACGACAGTAGAAAATTAAGGAGATACTCTTGACCCAGAATGTTCTTAGAAGCTAGCTGTTTAGCTAGAACTGTGACTCAGAGCCTGATATTTACAATTCATGTCATAACAAAAGAGAACAATGGATTAGAACTCAATAGTTCACAAATGCAGAGAAGGTCAAGGTGAAGACAGAATAGCACAGAATGTATCACACTTGGCAGAGGATGACAGCCATGCTGTCTTTACTGATAAGACTAATTGGGGACTTTTGATTTAAACTTCACTATTAAAGTTCTTAGAAGTTATCTCTCCCATCCTCACAATAAGACAAAGTTGGAAAACTTAGAATCAGTTACTTTTCTTGGACTCATCAGAGAACTGAGGCTTGAGAATAAAATGATACCCCAAAATCTGGACAGACAGGCACATCCTGGGAGATAGAGCATCCAAGGTCTACCTTACCTGGAGCAAAGTCAGTGAAACCATAACTAATAAAAAATGTTTAAATACTAATTTTGAAGAATTGCCTGAGGCTGAGTGTGGGCTAGCATAAAAATGAGAAGCTCCTGGTAGCCCAATTTCTGGAAGACCATCCATATTGTTATTTTTCCCTCCAGAAACTCCACCAACTTCTCAGTTAGGGTCCCTAAAGAATTTTCTCATCCCTGTGGGGAGGTAGAGATGGGGTTGCCCAGTGCATAGGGAAACAAGTATATCCAAAGTTTTCTTTCTGTATTTTTTTTTTAGAGCCTACTTTTCTGGAGAAAAGGCTTTGTCAAAGTATAATGCTGAATCTTATTCCAGCTAGGGGTAGGTAATTTCTTCTCACTCTCGTCCACTGCACCTTCTATATCTCATCTAAGTGTCTGAGGGGGTAAAATAAATAGTACTCAGGGCTGTGAAGCAATTGGAAATGCTGCAACCACGAAAGGAAATAGAGGATAATGGGGAAAATATCACAGTTTTGAGACATAGGCCCACTTACAAACTGAAGTTTAGTGACAAAATTGCAGAACACTCACCTTCTCCCACAATTTAACACCTGGGTTCTGCTTATAATAATAGTGGATTACAGGTAAAGAGCTATAAGACACAAACTCTCTCTGGGGACGAGTACTTAAAGGAGCCCATAGTCAAGAGAGGTGACAAAATCAAGGTCACTGGAAAAAAATGGAAGCCTCTGGCACCTACAGCTTTAACAAATATTAAAAAACATCCTCTGGCACCTACAGATTTAACAAACATTAAAAAAATATCAAAACTCCTAGACATATTAACATAAATTCTCTCATTAAGAGAGTATTTACCTCAGTTCCTATTACCCAATAAATCATGTCCAGATTTCAACAAATATTGAGAAGGAATGCTAAAAACTATAAAAACACAGTCTTATGAGTCTAAAACCAGACTCAAATGTGACAAATATGTAGAGCTTATCAGGAAATTTAAAATAACTGTGATTAATATTTTATAAGTTCTAATAGAATAAATAGACACATAAAAGTATAGATGGGTAATGCAAGCAGAGAGATGGTAATTATAAAAGAATCAGAAGAAAATTCTAAAAGTAAAAACCACAGTAACTCAAATGAAGTTTGCCTTCAATGGGCTTATAAGTAAATGTGATATAGGTGATGTGATCTTGAAGACAGGTCAATAGAAAGTTCCCAAGTTGAAATGCAAAGATTAAAAAAAGTTTTATTATACATATGTGTGTATAAATGTATATATGTGTAAATACCACACACACACACACACACACACACACACACACACACACATACACACACAAACATATATCTAATTAGACTATCAGAAAGAAAAAAAAGGAACAGAACAAAAATATGAAGAAACAATGGCCAAGAATTTTCCAAAACTATAACAGATATCAAAACAAAGATCAACAAACCAGCTCAGAAAATACCAAGCAGGATGAACACTAAAAATATACATTGATATGCTGTTTTAAAATGGAAGAAATCAAAGACAAAGAGAAAATCTTAGAGGAAACCAGAGGAATATAATGATTTTACTTACGCAGGAACAAGCTTATAAATTACTTTGGATTCTCCTCAGAAATCATGCTAACAAGAAGACAGTGAAGTTAAAATACTTAATGTGTACAAAGAACTTTACCTATAAGTCTATAAATGAAAAAAAATCATCCTTTAATATTAAAAAATGAAGACTGTTGCAGTCAAATAAAAACTAAAGGAATTATCACTCATAGACATGTTCATAGACATGTTCTTTATAAAAATAACAAAATTAAATCACTGGACAATCTCAACATTTACAGAGATCAAAGTGGCCCTTATATTTGTTTCAGTAAAAAACCAAGGTATTAATTAATTTAATATTCAGATAAATATACTAAATTTTTAAGCATAAAATTTAAAAATTTAAAATGCATTTATAATTCTCAAATTAATATAGCAGTAAATAAAGCCCAAAGTAACAAAATAAACAATACATAAAATAAGACAAAAATAGAAAATATTGAAAGGACATAAAAATATAGAAGGTATAAAAAGCACAATAACTACCAGTGTGAACAGAAAAAAAATCTGGGTCCATATAAAGATGGAGAATATCAGATTGAATTGGAAAAGAAAAAAGAAAACATACAAATAAGGAAAACCATCATCAAACCACATGCATCAATTCAAAGATATACCAATAAACTAAGGAAAAAGTTGAAAATAACAAAAATAAAATACAGATAAATAGTAGTCAAAATAAACTGTAGTAGTTATACATTATACCCAGAGAAAATAAATTTGAGTATAAGCTAAAAATGGAAATAGTCTCTATGCAATATCATTTTTTAAACTATTGAATTCACCAGGGATATATGGCAATTTTTAACTTGTATTCACCTAATAAAATATTTAAAGCAAAACTTATAAGGCTATAGGGAAATGGACAGATCTTCTAGTATAATTGAATATTCTGATGTACTCCTCTCTATTATTAATAGGGAAATAAAGATAGAGACTATAAATATATAGACTTGAACAGAATCCTGCCTTGGCTCTCATTTTTACTCAGAACAAAATATGCCTTTGTAATGCCCAGAGGATGCTTGAGTTGGTCCCTTTACTACCTTTCTGACCTCATCTCATACTACTCTCCCTCTTACTTAAACTGCTCCAGTTCGTGGCCTCCTCACTGTATAAAAATACTAGACATGCTTCCACCTTCCAGAGTATTTGTCCTGGCTGCCCTCTACATTAAATGATTACCTCCTTTGTTCAGACATCACCTTCTCAGTGACCACCCTGGTTAAAATGTAAAGCACAATCCTCCCACTTATCTCACTCCATGTATGTCTCTTGCTCTGCTCTGTTTTTTTTCTTTACTACTTTTCTTCTTCTAGCATATTATTAAATGTGCCCATTTCCCCATGTTTACTGTTGTCTGCATTTTCACCCCTGCTTAGATGTAAATTGTGTAAAGAAGGTGACCAGTGTTTCCTTCAATCATATATATCAAGCACTTAGAGCAGTGCCTGGCACAAAAAATTTAGTCATACGTATTTGTTCATTGAATTAGAAAAAACAACAGAGATTTTGGCTGTGATGAGCAAAATTAAGCCAAATGGAAACGATGGCATGAGTTTATCCCACAGGAATTCAACCTCTAGTAGTGGAAAGCAGGAATGACAAAAGAAAATCAGTTTGTGAAGCTGAAGCAAGCATAGGACACGTGATGAGTTGTTACCTGAGGCTCACTCGTCAGGCTAAGTCTCCCAAAATTCTCCCTCATTCAAAATAATATTGGTATGATTGAAGACTTATAGATGGGGCTAATTCAGTTCCAGGTAGAGCTAATTCAATTTTGAGTGCATATTTTCTGACAGTGCCTTAGCTTAGAAACTCACAACCCAGTGTGAGAAAAATGATTACCAAAAAAGTCCATTAAATTAAAGCAAGTCAATAGCAATATATCTAAATGTATTGACTAAAAATGCTCCTTTTTAAATAAAAGCATATTATATTTTTTAAAAAGCATATCAAATGGGATAAAATATCTAGGTATATATCAATCTTTCATTAAGAAAAATGTTGCTCAGATTTCACCTGTGCAAAATGATTCCAACATCATCAAGAGAAAATATTCTTCTAAAACATGGTTTTGCAATGCTATTAATTGTTTGGTATCCAACTTTAAGTTGGTGTTATTGAAGATCTATAAGTGGCAACACCTCAAAAAATGAAATTTTTAAAAGAAATATTGTGTATTTATTCTTACATATTTAAGTTTCAGTCACTACAAAGCACTCTTTGTTTTATGCAACACACCTAAGGAGATGCTTTTTCCAATGCTCAGAGCAGTTTTTAACTCTGTAGTTTTGATGTCTTTTAGTGCTTCATCACTCCTACATCTGGGAAATCTTTCCCCTTGAGGACATTTTTCATTTGGGGAAATAAAAAAAGTTGCTTGGGCAAGACAAGGTGAATAGGAAGGGTGGGTCATGAAGGTCATGCCTTTTTGGGTCAAAAACTGCTGAGTACTCAACGTAGTATGGACAGGTGCATTATCATGGTGGAAGAACCAGTTGCCTGTTTGTCACAACTGGAGACGTTTCTTCTGCAAACTGTGACTCAGCCTTCTCAAAACTTCCAGATACTTTGGTTAACCATTTCATCTTGAACCAATTCTGAGTGTGCTACGGGGAGCTAACACTTCAAAAGATAATTCTGGGTTTGTTAAGGAGTATCTCCCTTGTATAAACCTTCTTACTTATTTTTTTCCCTAAATCTCTTTTTTAAAAATAAAGATGTAGGGTACAATTTAGGGTTAGGTATACAAACGTTGATTATTCAGGTACCTTTGCTGGCAAGGTGTGCCCTCCCTCCCCTAGCAGTTTCCCTCAACTGCCACTCTCACCTCCCTTCCCCTGACACTTTCCCATTACTGCCAACTTCTTTACTTATTGTTCATTCATATATTTATTCTTTCTCCCTGCTTTGTAGCCCCAGTTCTTTCTACAAATGCATGTCAATAGTTTCAATCTCCTCCTCTACCACACAATTAGAACTATGTAACAAAATAAATTAACTGTTTAGGATTTGTGACACCCACTATGAACATCCTTCTAATGTTAAAATTGTGGTGAGAAGACTAAGTGAAAGAAGTCTGGATAGAGAATGTTTTAACTTTTTTTGGTCAACATACAAGGCTTAAATAAGAGAGAATCTTCAGCTATTCAAGAACTATTGTCTCTATAGAAAATTTTTTAATTCTAGTAATTTACTTCAAGTTCATTTTGACAGTCGGCTTTAAAACATATTTGTGGAATTAGAAAATAGCCACAGTTGGCCAAATACCTATTTTTAAAAGCATATTTCTTTTATGTATTCTATAAAGATTTTTGCTTTGTCATTCATTTTACAGCTGACATTGATGTATTAGACAGGAAATATAGAGACTAATATCCCAATTTTATAATCCAAAGGAGATTCATACCTATCCCTGGGGTTTTTAACTTCTATGTGCTTAGACTTTGATTTTACAATGGTGTACTAACTTCTATTTTTGTAGAACATAGTATTTTACTGATTAATGTTTACTTTTTTGTTTCATTTCCACAAACACAGAGACACATTCGCATATACGTGATGACAACTAGAAAAGAAATAACGTTATTTTATCTACAATTTTTACAGTAACATGTCTTAAGAAGATTGATAGTAAGGTGAATAAAACAATTGCACACTAATTCTGGTTCATTATTATAGAAGTATCCTTTTTTAAGTTCAAAAGAATCCAAAAGATAAACTGCATTTTCCACAATAGTTTGTTGTAATTCCCTCAATATTATATGCATGTATGCAAATATATTTACATTAGTCCTTCAAATCAAAGCCATTTTTAGGTATAGTGTGCACATTATGTTATGTGACAACAAGATATCTAAAATGCTGCTAATGGTTATGACTTGTAAGACAAGCATGATGTGTAAGAAAAAAGCTACATCTTAATATTAAATTGTAAACACTTTCTAAATGATTTTTTAAAAAATATGTGTTGTTATCTCAGTTACATTTTGACTAGATGACTGGAGTAAAATTATTATATCTATACTGTTTTATGTGGAAGGGGTTGCATGGAAATCAGAAAATATTTATAATAGTAAATTTGATGTAGGAAGTAGACATACTTTGTAACAGAAATTATAATTAAACTAACAGTTTTCCTCTTCATAATATTGGGGAGTAAGTTGAGAATATTTTGAATAACACCATTCCCAGAAGAACTACTTATGTGTCATGAAATGTAATAAGATGGCTATTCTCTGTTAGAGATACTTGGAATATTAGATATGGTAATTTATGTAGGAGGTTCTGCTTTCGGTAATGGCAAAATAGCTCTTGTCAAACCTTTCTTCCAACAGATAACAATTATAATCTCTGGAGAAAAAAATTAAATTAAATTTGTAAATTATCCAGAGGTGCTGGAAAATGACCAAAAACAGGCAGAAGATACAGAAGGCAAGTCATCATTTGGAAGACGAAAATAAAGCCAAAAGAGTTTCTCATTTTTTTAAACAGCTTTTACCCTGAAAGGAAGTCCTAGTTAACGGCTTGTGAGGTGACATAAACCTAGATAGAAACTTGTAGCTTAATGGCTTGAAAAATCATAGGAAAGAGTTTGGGAGTTACCATAACTGGAATGAAATTCATGAAAGCAGGAATCCATGGGAGGAAAAAAACCAGATTCTGCATATGCACTCTCTTCAAAACTCTGGCCATCTGCTGAATTACACATGTATGTGATAGACTCCAAAAAGCTAAGGCTAAATGGGTTAAACTAAGATTTCTGTGGCTACCTATCTCAGGAATGTTTCGAGTTTGAGTTAGCCAATTTAAGTGTATTATCACAAACAAAGTCCATTAAACTCTAGTGGAATATAACTAAAGTTGGAATTTTTCTTCACAATACCCAGGATACATAAAAAATTTGGTTTGTATTCAAGAAGAAAAGCAACAAACCTGAGATGATCAAAATGCTAGAACTAGTAGATACGGATTGTAAAACAGTTGTTATAATTTTGTTCATAAACATAAAGGAATATATGCTAGCAATGAATAAGTAAAACTCTTAAGAGAGAAATGAAAGCATTTAAAGGAACCAGATGAAAACTGTAGAACTGAAAAACAATGTCTGAGATTATTTATGCAATGTCTTAATGTCTAGTATGATAGGTGCTAATAAAAAAAAGAAAGAGAAAGAGAAAAAGGAAAATAGGAAACTGTAGCTAAAGAGCTGCTAAATAAGAAGAAAAAAAATCACATCATCAATCTCCATGTTATTCAACAGTAAGAATAAGAGGGAAATGATGAGAAGTTTATGCTAATTAAGTAAAAAACACCAAAGTAATAGGCTAAAAAATTCTTTTGAGTCTTTTTAATATATAAAAAAAAGGCAGACAACCTTCTTTTTACACTGATTTGTAAGAAATATTTATTTGCTCTTTCAGGTCAGTATATCCAGCTTAAAGTAGTCTGATAAATTACCTATAATAAAGTGCACTTTCAGAAAATGTACACAACATACATTGTTACTTAATTTTTAGTCTGATATTCAGTATAGGGTAGAAGAATTTTGTATGTGGTTACCAGTGCGTGCCATTATAAAGGAAAAATAAGCCATATTTCTAGAACTGAGCATTTCCTTTTCTTTAAACTTTACTTTGCATTAGAAATATTAGAAAAACAGATATAATGGCTATAATTAAAACATTAATCTTCAGGAAAGCGGGAACATGGATATGGATTTTAATGAAATACTGTTGTGTCAACTACTTTGATAAAATAGTTTCAAAATGTGGATTAGCAAACTATTACAATGGAAAATATTGAAAGGAATTATAAAATTAGTAATATTAATGGACTTCTAAAATAAATATTTGGTATTGAACAAATTTAAACATATGCTATGTTTATATTAATTTTTCCCACTAATGTGAATATCTCTACTAAATATCAACGCTTTAAACTTTATAATATAAATGCTTTATATTATAAAGTTTAAAGCGTTGATATTTAGTAGAGATATTCACATTATTTATTAGACAATAAAATAAATGAACTCAGGCATTATTCATTAGAAGTTTGAAAAGTATCAACAATATAGAAATATCAAAATAAAAAATAAATCATGCAGGGTTTTTTGTTTGTTTGCTTGTTTTCTTACTCTAGGCATTTTTAATTAGATTGTTTTCTATTAGTCTCTATCCGGTCCCAAATGGGAGTAATTTTTCTTCCTCTTCCTGCTAAGTATTTCATCATTGCATAATTAAATTGCAGTAAAATTTAGAACAGAAGTGTTAAAACATAATAAATATTTAAACTTTACATAAAGATTACCTCAATTTGACAGTGCTAGTGTAATCATAATGAGAAAAAGACAATCAACAGTAGAAAACGTGTTTGTATGTCCATGGATATCTTTAGATTCATGAACATTTGTTCAGGAAAACATTGTCATTTCTTTCTTTCTTTTTTTTTTTTTTTTTTTTTTTTTGAGTTGGAGTCTCACTCTGTCGTCCAGACTGGAGTGCAGTGGCCGCTCCCGGCCACCGCAGCCTCGACCTGCTGGGCTCCGGCGATCCTTCCGCCTCAGCCTTCCAAGTAGCTGGAACTAGAGGCGCGCGCTACCACGCCCGGCTGATTTTTTGATTTATTGTAGAGATGAGGTCTGGCCAAGTTCCCCAGGCGGGTCTCGAATCCGCGGGCTCAGGCAATCCAGTCACCTCAGACTCTCAAGGCGCGGGATTACAGACGGAGCCACCGAGCTCGGCTCTCATTTATTTCTTGAAATAATATACTTCCCCTCCCTTCCCTGGATCTTGAGTAAACATTTTCAGGACAGAATCAATATCTTTTCATCTTTGTCTTCTTCAAATGTATCAATGGATGTATTATATTAGATACTTAAAATTACAGGTAAATTGATATCCTGTTAAAATCTTGAATATATTATTTAGGAAAAAATAGTTTTAGTTTTAAAAACAACTTATTCTGGTTCTATAAATATTAACTACTTTTCATCTCTTAACCTGTATTTAATTTTAAAATAGACTATACTTAGTATTTTTAAATGTTGCATGTTTAATTTATTCACTTATGGTATAGTGAATTGCATTCTCCAATAATTTATGTGTTGAAATTCTTGCCCCTAAAACCTGAGAATTATGACTGTATTACTTTTGTCCTTATAAGAAGAGGTATTTTAGGTACAGATACACATGGAGAAAAGATCTTGTAAACATACAGGGAGAAGATGACCATCAACAAACAAAGTAGATAGAAGAAATCAACCCTGCTGACACCTTCATCTTGGATTTTTGCCTTCAAAATTGCATAAATACTAATTTCTGTTGTTTAAGCCACCTAGTCTGTTGTACTTTGTCATGGTAGGCCAAGCAAACTAATACAACTCACTTTTAAAAGAAGGATATAAAATAGTTTTCTTGGAGGTATAATTTTAATAAGATAAAAGTGTTGTTTTTAGCAGTTATGTTTATCTCATTATATGTAGCTCTGTAAGTAAAAATTTGAAATTGCTATCAAAAACTTTATTACTATTTTCCTTTATAAGTATTGGCACTTTGATAACACATGAACACTGATACTGTGCTATAAGAGCAAACTTTAGAGCACAATTTACAATTATGGAAAAATATGTAGCTTAAAAAACTAAAGTAAAATTGCTGACTTTTAAGGGACTGTGGTGTTTTATAGACCAGCAATGTTGAAAAGAAAATTCAAAGAAAGGACAATATTTAATAAAAAAAAATCATGAAACTGTTACTGGAGCATTTGATCTCTAAATCTAATGTTTTCCTTGGCTAAATAAGAAAATCCAAACATCTAAAAGCCTTTTTTGTTTTGTTCTGTTTAAAAAAAAAAATCTTTGGAGAGTGTATTCCTAATGAGTAAATTGGGTAAAGAGAAGTATATAAAAAAATGAATAACAAAAAGAAACTATTATATTTTCACAAACTTTGATCTTAGCATGAGGAAGTAATTATAGTGTGGAGTTATAAAAAGTTATTTGTATGTAAAACGTTTGGAGGTGCTTAATTTAAATATATTACTAAAGAAATTTACAGAGAAATGATACTCTGCATCTATTCAAAGTTACTCCAAATAGAAAAAAAAGGGGGGGGGGGGGGGTATTTTTTCTGCCATTTCAAATTTGTGATGTGGCCCTTCAGAGTTCTTTGTTTAGACACTATAATTAATAAAACCTAACAACTTAGTGATGATTTCTAAACATTCTCATTTGTGAGGATCATAAAAGAGGTAGACAGATGCTGCTAAGTCCTAACCCACTAAATAAGCCTATTTTAAACATTACAAAATGGAAGACAGTAGTTATTTTGTTTTTTTAATGTTGTTAGTATTGTCCTTTATGTTTATGACACCAGTATTTTTCTTATGTGTACAGGATCACAAGTAATTCAGAAAAGTAAAGTTGACCAAATAGAAAATGAAAACATAATTTTAAAAATAAAATTATTCATGTTTTATGTCCAGTTTATTATTTTCTACATAAAGACAGCATGCCACACAGAAAAATTTATATTATTGCTATTGTTATAAATATATTTTTCCTTAACTATAATGAAGAGGAAATTAAATTTTGACAATAAAAATAAGGTACTCAGGTGTACATTGCATAAGGCAAAATAGAATTTTGAAATTAAAGAAAAGTTTTCAAAAATGCAAAACGTAGTTATAGTTTTGAAGTTCTAAAATTATAGAAAATGGTCCTTATTTTAGATGGAGTATATATAACATTTCTAATGTTATTCAGATGCCAGGATTATAGATAACAAAATTTATTAGAATTAGACTTATTTGGGGAACAACCAAAGAAGTTGTTATCCACCAATACTGTTTTGAATTAAATGTAACACTAAATGTGTTATTAGGGCTATAGCTGTTTATATATATACAGACACAGAGTCTCCTTATTCACTTAGAAAAAGAGCAAGAAAGTAATTTAAATTAAAGAAAAAAGAAGAGAAAAAGAAAGGAAAGCATTCAAAGCAAATAGCTGGTGACACAGAAGTCAGCCTGCACAATCTGGATTTTAAAAGTATAGAGGTGGCATATTAAAACAAGTTTAGAAAATAGCAAATCAAGTTCAAGAATCAGAAATATGACACAATAGTATGTATTATTATGTTGTATTATAAACAACATGTAACATTCTCCAAACTGTTTTCCAAGCCAAACTGCAAAAGAAGATGACTTTTCACAGAAGAGCAACTATCGCCAAAACATAATTCTTATTTCTCATGAATATAGATTTCCAAATTGTTCTCTTTTTTCCTAAATCTGCTTGTCAAATGACTCTCAGATATTCTTAGGTAAATATATTTGCTAACTAATTGTTCCCTGATTCCTAAGTGAACCTTGTACTGCAAAACAATCAACATAATGGAATTTTTAAATTCATGATTCTGAAACAAGACTTCAGTTAGCAATGATAACTTACCCCTCAACCATACTTAATACCTTAAGGGAAAGGATCTATTTCATTCATTTTTTGTATGACACTGTAATTAGGAAATTATTGAGCATATAATAATGACTTACTATTATTTGAGTAATAAACGAAGTAAGGGAAGAAAGAGCAAAGGGATATACATAATGAGATCATCTCTACCAGTCACTGCACATCCAAGGTTTCAGCTAGAGCAATGCATAAAGCAAAATCAACTTGAATTTGCTGAAAATAATTGTAGCATAAAGGTAATCATATTACACATAAAATACCCTAAAGCATTGTCAAGAAAATAAGGACTTTTAGCCTGATATTTAACAGCTTTCATAATTTCCACCAATTGAATGATTTCTGGTCCTCTCTGGACTTCCAACTCCTTATTTCTAATTGACAATTAATAAATTGCCTGAAGAAATTCATGGAACTGAAAACTCAATAGTGTGAAAACCAAGTATATTCACCTGTCTCTCAATATGTGAAAAAATATCTGCATTATACTACACCAAATACAAAATAATATAACTTCTAGTACACTTTGTCAAATGTATGTCTTAATCAGGTAGGCTTATATAATTACCACTTTGTCAATTTATTTCTCTTCCTTTTCCTTTCTCTTTAGTTTGTATTGTGTACTTCTTTGCCTCTTATCTCCTCATTTGTCTCATTTCTTTAGTATTTCCTGACACTATTTCGTTCCACTCAAGACTTCAAATTAATCTTTTTTCTTAGATCATACTTAGAAAATATGATTATGCTGGGGGAAAAAAAAGGTTTTACAACTTAAATACAAATTTTTCAAATTGGCATCTAAAATTAAAACTCCATACCATTCTCAGGATTTAATTCTAATAATTTCCTACTTGCTCACAAAAGTCTAATCCCAGTGGACCACTTCTCTTTCTAGAACAGATGCTCATAATGTTTCGTCTCCCAAAAAGTTATTCTCTTCTACAATTTCACAAAGCATAGAATTGATGTTACTATCTTTGTGAAGACTTCTTGATATTTTCAGCCGGATGTGATCCCTTTTTCCTCTAAATTTTCTAAATACTCTTTTTAAAATTATATTTATCTTTTATTTTAAAATTGTGGGGTACAGTTAAGTGTTATGTATACAAATATTCCTTGTGCAGCTACCCTTGTTGATGAGGTGTGCCCCCCCTTCCCCAGCCAGATATTGACTACAGTTAATCTCACCTCCCTGCCTCCCCCCACACCCCGTAGTTTTCCACCGTCAATCCATTTCTTATAGTATTACGGTAGTTGTTCAAAGTCCACTTATGAGCGAGAATATGTGATACTCAGATCTTTGTTTCTGTGACAGATCACTCAGTATTATAAACTCCAATTCCATCCAGGTTGCTGCAAAATTCATGATTTTGTTCTTTTTTATGGCTGTGTAATATTCCATTGTGTGCATGTACCATATTTTTTTGAATCCAGTCCTCTTTTGATGGACAGCATGGTTGGTTCCATGATCTTGCTATTGTGAATAATGCTGCGATAAACATATTTGTGCAAGTATCTTTTTTGTAGAGTGACTTGAGTTCTTCAGGATATACTCCCAGTAGGGGGATTGTGGAGTCATATGGAAGGTCAATTATTAGAACGTTTAGGAGTCACCACACTGTTTTCCACAGAGGCTGTACTGGTTTACCCATCCAACAACAGTGTAGAAGTGTTCCCTTTTCGCAACATCCTCTCCAGCATCTGTTATTTTTTGAGTTATTGATGATGGCCATTCTGACTGGAGTTAAGTGTTATCTCAGTGTAGTTTTAATTTGTATCTCCTTGATGACTAGTGAGCCTGAACATTTTTTCATGTGTCTGTTGGCTGTTCGTATGCCTTCTTTTGAGAAGTCTCTATTCATATCTTTTGCCCACTTTGTAATGGGGTCTTAATACTCTTTGATGATGCTAATTATAATCTGTCTAGTGGTATAGCTTTTCTTTTCTTTTTTTTTCTTTCTTTCTTTCTTTTTTTTTTTTTTCACGTTGCCCAGGCTGGAGTGCAGTGGCACACTGACAGCCACTACAGCCTCGACCTACTGGGCTTAGGTGATCCTTCCACCTCAGTCTTCCAAGTAGCTGGAACTACAGATGCACGCTACCATGCCTGGCCAATTTTTGTGATTAATTTTAGAGACGAGGTTGCACCAAGTTGCCCAGGTTGGTCTCGAACACCTGCGCTCAGAATCCTCTCACCTCAACCTACCACACTGCTGGGGTTACAGGTTCAGCCACTGCACCCAGCCTTCTATTTTCTTAAGCACATCAGGTATATCTATGAACTATCCTACTATGGGAACTCTGCTGTATTCCACTTTGTATCTATTACTCAAAATAACTCGGGTAGTCTACAGAGTGGTCAAAAAATCATGGAATAAAATTTAAAAGTCAGCAAACTAAATAAAACTTGATTACTCAAATTCATGTCTAAGGACCTTTGGTATCTATAAAAAACTCAGATACCTACTTAGGGAATCCCTCACCACAAGTGTGTGATAGCTACTGTGTGACTCAGAGTAAACATCTGGATGTCTGACTGGAATCATCTTTGAGGTTTACTGTTCTTTGAAAAAAGAGTATATTTGAAGGACTGTTATCAGAAAAACACCCTTTTCATTCTTTTTCCATACAGGTACTGACCACAGAGAGGAATCCCAGATGACTAAAGTAGTGGAAAAATTTACTCTCATTCAGCTATTTTTTGTCTAAAAGACTGGTGACCATATGGAACTCATAGTTGCTGCTGAATCAGGGAAAGAAAATGAAAGGGAACCACTGGTACAGTTGGGCGAGTGGCCCAGACATACGCCTACACTACTGCCAACTCTAAGAAAAGGATGAAGAAGAGATGACTTAAGTCATCAAATTAAACATCTTCCTGGTAAATATAAACTTAGTGGTTAGAAGACTGCATATAAAATAGCACCAGAGAACTTATACTATTCTTAATGTAATACATTACAACAAAAACAGCATTTGGCTTATTTTATAAAGATGCATTTTAAAATAATATTTTGTATATATGAAGGGGAAATGATATGGCAAACCATAGTTAATTTTCTACAAAATATATCAAGAATTCTATTAAAATATGTCAAGTAAGGCAAATATTTGCTATATTTAATAGGATTAATAAAAACCACAAACATTAGATAGAAGTTTAAAATTGTAAAGTTGTAGGACACAATTAACAATTTTCCTAAGCTAACTGTAATTGGTAATTTATTGTTTTATATTTCTAGATAGTACATTTGCAAAAAAACCTACATAAAATACAAAAATGTTTCATATCATCTTATGTAAATATACTAATAAGGCAGATGCTATCTACATTCCTGTAAATTAAATTTAAAACAGAAATATCGCAAAAATCATGTTTTTAAATATATCATGAACAGTGCATGTGAACTCTGAGTTTGGGGCTTCTATCTTATTCATCATTGCATTCCTGACCTGAGCACAGTGCCTGGAAACTAAGATATAACAAATATAACCTGAGTGTAAAACTGTTAGAACCAATAAATTCAGTAAAGTAGCAATATACATAATCAGCATACAAAATCATTCATGTTTCTATATATTATCTGAAAAAGAAATCAAGAAAACAATCGTATTTTATAACAGCATTTAATAAAGCACTTGAGAATAAATATAACTGAAGAAGTAAAAGATCTGTTCACTGAAAACTATAAAACATTGATGAAAGTAATTGAAGAGAACACATATAAATAAAAAGTATCTCATGTTCATGGATTGAAATAGTTAATATAGTTAAAATGTTCTTACTGTCCAAATCCATCTAGAGTTTCAATGCAATCTCTATCAATATAGCAATGATGTTTTTCACAGAAAAAATAGAAATAAATCTAAAATTCATATAAACCACAAGAGATATCAAAGAACAAAATTGATCTTCAGCTGATGGCATCACACTACCAGATTTTAAAATGTATTGAAAAGCCATAGTAATCCAAACAGATGTACTGAAAAATAAAATAAAATAAAATAAAGACAAATGGAACCGAACAGGGAGCTCAGAAATAAAACTATACATTTATAGTAAATTGATCTTCAACAAAGGTGCCAAGAACACATAGTGGGGGAATAACAGTATTTCCAGTAAAAGTGTTGGGAAATCTGAATATTCATCTACAGAAGAATAAAATTAGACTTTCATCTCACACTATATAAAAATCAACTCAAAATGGATTAAAGACTTAATATGACTTAAAAGCCATTAGAAGAGAACACACACACACACACACACACACACACACACACACACACACACCTTATTTTTTTGGATACGAGCCCCAAAAGACAGGCAACAAAAGCAATAATAAACAAGTGGGATTGCATCAAACTAAATGTTTCAATCAATCAACAGAATGAAGAGACAACCTAAAAAATGGAAGAAAATATTTGCAAACTATTAATCTGATAAGGAGTTAATCTATTCTAAGGCTATTATTTAAAAAGACAACAAATAACAAGTGTTGAAAATGATATAGAGAAAAAGAATCCTTGAACTCTGTTGGTGAGAATGTAAATTACCACAGCCATTATGGGAAACAGAATAGAGATTCCTCAAAAAATTAAAAATAAAACTATCATATGATCCACCAATCCCATCTGTAGCTATATAGCTTAAATAAATGAAACGGTATATAAAAGAGATATCTGCCCTCTCACGTATATTGCAACATTATTCACAATAGTCCAGATATGGAATCAACCTAAATATCCATCATTGGATGAATGGATACAGAAAATGTGATATATATACACAATGGAATACTATTCAACTATAAAAATGAATTAAATACTGTCATTTGTAACAACATGGATGAACTTGGAGAGCATTATGTTACGTGAAATAACATTTCAACCACCATTCTACTCTGCTTTTGCAAGTTTGACTTTTTAAGATTCTACATATAAGTGAATCATGCAGTACGGAAAAACAAGTACTGTATGATTCACTTATATGTCGAATCTTAAAAAGTCAAACTTGCTGAAGCAGAATAGAATGGTGGTTGACAAGGGCTGAAGAAAGAATGGAGAAATCTTGGCCAAATAATATAAAATCACAGTTAGGCTGGGTGTGGTGGCCCACATTTGCAATCCTGGCACTTTTGGAGGCAGAGGTAAGAAGATCACTTGAGCCCAGGAGTTCGAGACCAACCTGGACAACACAGTGAGACCTCAGCTCTACAAAATATCCAAACATTAGATCAGTGTGGTGGCACACTGATAGTTTTTAAGTGATAAATTACAAATTAAAGCCCTAAAATATTTGATGGATATATTTTTCTGATAAGTATCATAATTATACTTTGTTCCAATGAATGAGAAGCAACATTTATTAACTATCATATGCTTAGAGACTGATATCTGTATCAGCCTAGTATTTAAACTAAAGAAGCTCTGATCATTAAATTTTGCAAACTTGGAAGAACATATGGAATCACCGCAGGTCCTGGGAGATATAGCAGCATGAGGATCACAGATAAATACAATATTTTTAAAAAACATTTCAATTCCATGAATATTTACATGGTACTAGAATATTTTGTTTAATTCTAGATTTTGTAAAGCTATGTGAAGTATATTTAATGCAAACATATACAATAAACATGCATGTTTATAAACAAAGCACATATATAGTTCTACACCACCTTAGTCAATTTTTTCTGTTTCAACCACATACATTTTGTTTTACATGCTGGGAATGTATTTTATTCAACATATTAGTCAGGAGTCAGGAGGTTACCTTTATTAATGAGTTACAGTAGAGTAACATTAGAGTGCAGTCTCAGTACATATACTTTGACTTATATGAGGCTATCATTTATCCATGAGTGAGAGATTATGGTACATTGACAATATGGTAATTGTCACAATTGTGAGAACAGATGAATTGTGTATAAATTCTCAATATAAATATGGCAGAATTTGATAATGAATTGATATGTTTTGTAAGATAAAAACTAGTATCAAAGATGAAGTCAAAGTTTTGTCTTTCAAAATTAGAAAGAATGATAATTGTTTTATTAAGCTAAGGATGATAGAAAAATAAATATTCAAATAATTTTTAAAAATACAAGTTATAGCCAGGCTCGGTGGTTCAGCCTGTAATCCCGCGCTTTTGGGAGGCTGAGGTGAGTGGATTGCCTGAGCCCGTGGGTTCGAGACCCGCCTGGGCAGCGAGACCTCATCTCTACAATAAATCAAAAAATGAGCCGGGCGTGGTAGCGCACGCCTGTAATTCCGGCTACTTGGAAGGCTGAGGAAGAAGGATCGCCGGAGCCCAGCAGGTCGAGGCTGCGGTGGCTGGGAGCGGCCACTGCACTCCAGTCTGGGTGACAGAGTGAGACTCCAACTCAAAAAATAAAAATAAAAAATACAATTTATAAATGTATTGTCAACAGCAATTTGTTCATGTTATTCACTTTCTATACTCCCAAGAAACCCTCTTGAGCACATGATAGTTTACCATCAGAATCATTCAGATTTTCCTATCAGCATTGAGTGATCTAGCATGAATTATGTTAGCACTCACCTATATAAGCAAAGAAAAGTAAGCCAGCTCTATTTAGTGTGTCAAATCAACACTTGTGAACAGGAAGTCTAATATTTATTAATTTCGTGCTAATAGAGTTGGATAGACTGTCCTAGGAAATTAATTTGGCTGGACTGAAAAGAAAAAAAAAAGATTAGTGGAAAACCCACCAGCTTTTGTTAACACAGTGATGTGTATAAATACAATTCTGTGTGATAATAACGTAATCAAATTTGTAAAAGTCTCAGCATCGTCCAAATAATACTTTTTAAATTTTTTTGTTTACTTGCTACAGGAAGTATGATAGCCTTCCCTTAACAGTGGTTTTACTTTCCAGGGTTTCTGCTACCAGTGGTACAGTACAATATGAAATTTTGAAAGAGAGAAATTACATGCACATAACTTTTATTACAATATATCATTATAGTTGCTTTGCTTTATTGTTGGTTATTGTTGTTAATCTCTTACTGTGCCCAACTTGTGAATTAAACTTTATTAAGGGTATGTATGCATAGGAAAAAGTATAGTTTATACTATATAGGATTTAGTACTATCTGTAGTTGTAGGCATCTTCTCAGGGTCTTTGAAGTATCCCCTGTGAATAAGAGGTGTACTTCAGTAAAGTAAACTTAGAGTGCAGTCTCAGTACATATACCTTAACTTATGTCAATTCAACAATCATTCACATTTTCTCTCTTGTAACCCCCATATTAAAACGTAGAATACTGCTGTTTATCAGGCAGAATGCTATGAATACTGATCAACTTGAGTTTATGGAACACAAGAAATTTAAACACTGGTCGTCTCTGATTTTATAACTGATACTACACTTTATTTGACTATACTCATTTCTTTTTATATGTTAATATTAAAGCATTACCTTTGTGTTAAGAAGCAAATGGTTATTATAATAGTAATGATCGATTTACACATGGTAATTACATTTATTTTCTTTTGCTTACATTTATGAATGAAATCAATGAGAGAGACAATTTATAAGTTTAAAGCATTATTCTCACTGCAAACTAAATTTATGCAAAAGAGGCCAGTTGCAGTGGCTCATGCCTGTAAACCCTGCATTTTGGGAAGTTGAGGTAGGAGGATTGTTTGAGCTGAGGATCTCAAGACCAGGCTGGGCAACATAGCGAGATCTTGTCGCCACAAAAAAATTTAAAAAATAAATATGCAAAAGAAAATAGAGTCAAACTCAATCTCTTATGAGTATACTTAACTGGCTAAGCACTTCTGATTAGCAACATACAATGGTAAAAAATAAAATTTAAATGTAAAAAATAATTTATACATAATAAAAATGATGAAAGATATTTTCATGTCTCAGAAATAAATCTTTAAAACTATCTCTCAGTGAAATTTAACAGCGTCTACATTTTCTTTTAATGTAGGTTAGTAGTGCATATGCTGGAGTCTCATAACAGATAAAGAAAAAAACATTTTTATTATATACATTCAATATATTTTGGAGTATATGCATTTTTTAGTTATCAATTTATTTGATTTTTTCTAATCATATAGTTTTATATATGTTCTTAAAATAGATTGGATGCTGAAAGCTTTATTTCAATAGTAAATTGTTATTAAATATATTTTATTTTCTAATAAGATTGGTATTGTCAAGATAAAAGAAGCTTCAAGATTTCTTCGAGTAATACCAAAGAATGCAGGGGTCAATTATGTATAATTTTTGTAGTTTTAGTAAATAGTATTTCTTTTATTCACATTTATTTGTTTTCAAATTACTACAGAGATTATTGTAATTTTAAATACATAAATTTATTTTAAAATGTCATTGACCTCATGATAGTTTTTAATTGTTACATGTTTTCCTGATCAGAGTTTACTAAAATCATTACAACTATCATGAGGGAATCAGCAAAATATCCTGAATAAAAACCAGGTCCTTGGACTTTAAAAAAATCTAGGTACTCATTCACTCCTTTTCAATGAAATAAATGTCCTTAACTATTGCAATCTAATCTACTTCCCTTTTTGTCTTTAGTTAGTAGAGATTCAAAACATCTGGTAATGATCAAATATTCATAATCTCTTAATTTAAAGTTACATAATTCTGAAATTTATATATATGTTTTTGGACAGAACTGAGTGTGTACAAAAAAATAGTCCCTGGGTCATGTTAACCCTAGACTATACTGAATTTTGTAAAGCTTCATCACCAATGGCCTATTTTTCTAATTCTTTACCCTTATCCTACCTGAAAAATATTTGTATTTTAATACCTTAGCCTAAATTCAGTTATGATTGCACCAAATACAGCAAATTCTGTGTTGGGTAATCACTAGTGCTTAGCTATTGCTCAACACATGTCAAATACAAGTAATTAAAACTATAGTACACCAAGCAAAACATCAAAATTTTTGCATTCCAAGGAAGGCTCATTAAAACCAGATGACAACCTTGGCTCATAAAAGGACTTGGCTAAAACTTATCCACTTCAAATCCATACTGTCTTATTTGCTTACATCACAGAATCAATGACTCAACAACCTGAAGGGTCCTCCAAAGTTTATCTAACCTCTTTCCAAGCTGTTTTGTTTAAACTGTCTTGGAGAAAAGCTATCTAACATCTCTTTACAAATTCACATTCAAGAATATTTCAAGACCCCTTGTATTATTAAAATGTATAATTTTTCAGTGACTAACATAACAACAAATAAAATATTCCTTATTTTATTCTACTAAAATTCATTCAATACAATCATAGCACATTCATTTTTGGCCTCACTATCATGAAATAGAATAGCACTAACTTGAACTATCATTAAATAACACCCCAACCTACATTGTCTCCAATGCACTCGTACAAACAGCATAAACAATGTACTCTTTGTGATGATATAACATGATAAATTAAATTTTTGGTAAAAGTATTAAGTGACACTCAAAAAATCTGTAAAAAGCATATTTGTTTAATATATATTTTTGCTATGTATGAACAATTCATAATTGGGTCAATTATTTACCTACTCATTATCAGAAAGAACAGATGAAAGAAAATTGAAATCGGATTTCCTAAAAAATCCATTTAAAAAAATGTATCACATCATATCTAATAGGTTCCTCATCATAAGCAATTTTATGAGATAATAGATAAATAACCTCAAGCAGTGTATAAATCAAGCATTGGAAATATGCGTACTACATTGAAAATAATCTCAGGTTTATTAGATCAATTAATAGGCTTACTATTTTTTAAACCCACAAAGATTTATCATTTCGAAAATAAATCCTAAAACCTGCAAATCATAATATTTAAACAAGCAGACTTTTTTCCAGTAAAATATAATTAATGCATATCCTTTCCCTTCTGTAACTGTACCTCAAGTTCGCATAATTAAGCAGTTAAAAACACAGTTTACTAAGAAGGTGCAGCTTTACGACTGAACACATCCAATTTTGATGACATGGGAGGGAAAGGGCAGTCTTTTGAAGTCAGGTTAGTGTTGAGTCATGTTCTCTTCCTCTCACACCTGTTTGCCTTGGGTGCAGTCTGTTAATTGAGCACAGGAAGCTACTGATTGTAATTCACTCAAAACAAGAATCAGGAAGATTCATTTTGTCATTTCAGCTGAGAAAACAGAAAAAAGCAATAAAAAGAAGGTTAGTAGACCTTTAGTGTGCTTCATATTACACTCCATTATTATGGCAGCAAGAGATCCATTTTCTCAATGCATCATTTCAAAAATACGATTTATTTAATGTATGGAATTATTTTCACTTGCTAAATTTGTTTACAACAGTAAGAATTCAATTTGCACTCCTACCATTAAGCATAGTTTTTATATCAATGTATTGCAGCTAAATTTATTTTTCCTCATGTGCATGTTATTAGGTGGTGTTAAATGCCTTACAAGTGAGCAAACTTCTATTACTCTACCTGTGACATTCACAACCACATATTATGCATAATATGAATATTCCAGTCAGTTAAAGTAAACACCTATTTTAATTATGAAAACAATATCTAATATGTCATTTGTTCTCAGGTTCAATATTTTCTAATTATTAAATATCCTCTCATATTACAGTCGTTTCTTAGGACAAAGACAAACTGTATAGAAAATTGAATATCAATCTATACATAAAGTTATATAAGGCTGGGTGAGGTGGCTCAAGCCTATAATCTCAGTACTTTGTGAGGTCGAGGTAAGGGGATTGCTTGAGTCCAGGGATCTGAGACCAGCCTGGACAACTTGGGGAGACCTTGTCTCTACAATAAATTAAAAAATTAGCCGAGTGTAGTGGCACATGCCTGTGGTTCCAGTTACTTGGAAGACTGAGGTGGAAGGATCAATTGAACCCAGCAGGTCAAGGCTGTGGTGGCTGTGAGCATGCTACTGCACTCCAGCCTGGGTGACAGAGTGAGACTCTAACTCAAAAAAAATAATTAATCAATTAATTTTAAAAATTACTTATGAAGTTATATATTTACCTATATAATGGTGATACAGATTTATCATATAATGGTGATATAGATTTTAGTGTGATTTTGTTTTACGTTAAACAGTTACAATTCCATTGTTACCATTACTTTGTAAATACCCATGACAAACCACCAAAATGCATATAGTTTAAGTCAATTCAGAGAGTTAAGTTTCCATCATTTAATTACGTCTCTTACCCATTTTACATGCATTTGATTAGTTCTCCCTCTGCTGTAGAATTGTAGAAGGTTCTACCTCTGAGGATACTTAGAGGCAACAGAAACTTTAGTAACTTCAGGACACGTACAAGTTCATCACACTGTCTCTTGTCTTCACAAACTCTGCTTTTTTGTTTCTGTTAGTCATTCAGTTTTAACATAAGTAAAATCTGTCCATGTGAAGAGATGTAGCAATAATATGTCCACATAAGTCTCTAGACTGTTATTGGCAAAGTATAGTGAACTCAGAGATATGCTTTTTTTTTTCCTTTTAGCATCTCATGTTAAATCCTAGAAAAGAATTTATGTTGCCATCACTGGGCCAATGACTATAGTCAAAGTAGTGGGTAATATGAAAGTCAAATAGAGAACATACACATCTTTGGTTCTAGGAAGGAAAGAAAGGTAGGAGGGCAGGCAAGACACTGGTCCCAAAAACTACATGCAATAGGAGAGAGACGTGGGTACCCAGAAATAATGGAGTTGGCTGTTATATATAAAATGTGAGGAAATTAGAGTGTTAAAAACATGTACACTTAAGTTTCCTTCTTAATTGGTACATATAATTCAATGAATAAGTCCACCTAATGTAATTAGAAATGTACTCATCCTCTCCCCCGTGGAAACAATCCTGAGACAAGCTGTTAAATCATCCTGTTCTAAGGCCAGCATCACTGGGGAAAGTGTATTTCTCTTCATCAAATTCAGATGTGAGTCCTCACAACACCACTGCCAAATTCTACTTATAAGTGGAACCATTTCCATCTTATACATCTTATACAACAAACAACGTTAAGGAACCATTTCCATCTTATACAACAAACATTTCCATCTTATACAACAAACAACAGTAAGGAAAACAGAAACAGTCCAATAGATACTCCCATTTGACCAGCAAAAAGAATTAATCGTAAGCCACTACTTCTCTACAGTGGCATAAATGTTGACCCTTCTCCCTTGGTTGTTCTCTATTGCCACACTCATGAGGGCACCAGAGACACTGTTCCTCTGCACAAGGCTCTGCAACTCAAACAGTAGTTAAGAGTCATACTAGCCTCAGTCCAGTAGGTATTTGAGGGAATCACAGATACCTGATTTCCAAGTACGAACTTCTGAACAACACAAATCTCTTAAAAAAGTCACTCAGGGCAATTCTATGAACTAGAATTAAAAAAGAACATTGACATGTCATGCATCTTGTTTATACTTGCCCTTGCATTTCCTGTCTCTCATCTACACTGGGGATTCTGGTCATATCCTTATGTGCCAGCTTTCCTTTAGGCTTCCACTTTAGGTCAGTATAAAAATACAGACCAGTGCAAGGGAGGCAGAGTCTCTTGTCTCTACATCTCTAGGCTGGATCCCTGTGGACAGAATGGAGATTATATATATATATATATTACTTGTGACATCTATAATTAGATAGAAGAGAGAACAGTAAGTGATATTTGGAAAGACTCAGGATATTTGGCTCTTCACATTTCTCTAGGGTTTCAATCTTACTTCCTGTTCTGTTTCTCATCTCCTTTCCCTGTCCACAAAAACTTAAGGGCTGGCAAAAGAATCTGAGCTTCCATGAGGGATGAGACTGTCCAGTTCCCAGGGGTTTTGTGATCAAAACTGAATTGCTTTGTAGATTAAGACTAAAGACTTAAATTACATTTCTCTTAAAAAAATGAAAGAAAAAACAGTCTACAAAGGTAATCCAGGCACATGTTACAATATTTCAAACAGTACCAAAAACTATACAGTGATAAGTAATTCTTTCCCTATCCTTGACACCCAAATCCTAGTTCCCTGACCAGAAGCAATCATTGAAGTCCTACATGCATTTCCAGAAATGATCCATACCTATACTAGTCCATCCATATGTGTTATGGTGTGATACCAATTCACAATCACCAGAGTGACTATAACAAAAATCATAGAAAATATCAAATGTAACAATACAGACGTTGTTTATTTACACACTGCAGATTGGAATGTAAATTAGTACAGATGCTTTGGAAAATTATTTATCAGGTATGCTAAAGCTAAACCTAAGTATACTGTAAGGCTCAAAATTCCAACTCCAGGCACAGAACCAACACAGCAGTGTGTACGTGTGTATACCAAAAGGCAGGAATGGAATTGCTCAGAGCAGTAATATTTGTTGTAACCCCAAACTTAAAAATTTTTAAATGCTTATCAAAAGTAAAATGAATAAACATATTATGTTATATTCATACAATGATATGAATGGCAATGAGAATGAAAAATGCTACCAGTATTTGTAACAGTATGATTAAAGATCACAGACATAATGTTGAATGAAAGATGTCAGACACAACAGAGAATGTCGTGAGTGATTTCATTTACATAAAGTACAAAAATAGGCAAAATTAACCTGTTTTTAGAAATTAAGAGAGGGCTTACCCCTTGGAGTTGATAGTGACTGGAAGGATCTGGTGCTGGTAATCTTCAGATGAATTTAAGTTGCAAAAATACATTAACTGATGTGTGCACTTTTCTGTAAATGTATTAAACGTCAAATAGAGCTAAAGATAACACAATAGTGACAGCAGTTCACATAATTATGAATAATCATATATTTAATAAGCAGTTACAAATAGACTATTATTCTTAAGACGAATATAGCACAATAATACAATATCATAGTATCCCTATAGTTCTATTTTATATGTTCATATATATGCATAAGTATATTTAAGATGTTATTGTGATATATACTGAGCTGAATAAAAGTGCTTATATCTTAGGAGGAATAATATTCTTTTGCTAGGAAATTAAAAGGATATTTTCTCTACTCTCAAAAATTTTGGTGATATGGTTATATACATTATACAAAAAATGTCATACCATAAGTATATAATTATATACATATGTACATGTAACATATCACATATATATTCAATTTAAAAAAATGAAACTAGTCAAAAGATGGAAGCAACCCAAATGTCCATCAATGGGTGTCTAGATAAACAAAATGTGATATATACTTAAAATGGAATTTTATTCATCCTTATAAAGGAAGGAAATCCTGTCACACACTACAACATGGATGAACCTGGAAGATATTATGCTAAGTGTAATAAGTCAGTCACAAAAAGACAATACTATATGATTTCACTTATATGAGGTTTTTAAAATAGTCAAATTAATAAAAACAGAAAGTAGAATTGTATCTGAGGAAAACAGAATAAGGGAATTATTATTTAATGGGTGTAGAGTATCAGATGTACAAAATGAAAAGATTCTGACTATCTGGTTCATAGCAATGTGAATATACTTAACACTGTAGAACTGTACACTTAAAAACTGTTAGGATGGTAAATTTTAAATTAGGTGTTTTTAGTCACAATAAAACATAAAATTAAACATACTAACTTCTACAGCAAGGAAAAAAATCAGAATTATATACTCATTCTGAACTTTGTTCATTTCCTTCACACTATGTCTTGCAATTTGCTCACATTATTTTCTATAAAACTGCCTAATTTATTTTTTTTAAATGGTTGTAGGATATTCTATTCTACAATGTGACTAATTGTTTTTCAATTCTACTAATGGATAGAGACTCCCCAACATTATTAGCAACCACATAAGTTGAAAACAAATCCAACAGAAAACAATTTCTTTTCTTTGTCAAACCTGAAAATGTATACTTGTTCAGACTCAATTGTTTCACTTACAGGAGAAGCACATGCTACAGATACAACCTCATGTGTGTTCCAAGAGGCATGTAAAAAAATATTCTTGGCCAGGTGCGGTGGTGGTTCAAGCCTATAATCCCAGCACTTTGGGAGACTGAGGTGAGAGGATTGCCTGAGCCACCTGTCTCTACAATAAATCAAAAAATCATCTGGGCATGGTAGCACTTGTCTGTAACTCTGTATATAAATTGACACACACATAAACAGTTATTTCTTAGCTTATGTCACTTTCATAAGTCTCAATTTCTCATTTGAAAAATGAGAAAATTGTCATTAGTTAATTCACTAAACTTGACTCTGCAATTCTAGTTTTATACCTTCTTTCAGGAGGTTCTGATCAAATTTCTTTTCAGTAGCACTGCTAACTGACTTGAAGAAAGAGACTGGGATATTGTATCTGTCTTTCATTTCTCGTAGCCCTGTTATCCAACTGCAAGTGGACAAAGTAGTCATTCAGCAATGGCTTTGTTGGAGATGGTTATAATGGTTGCTTTATTTCTGGCTTCACGAGGACAAACAAATGAAAAGTTACTATAGAATCAGAATAATTAGATTATAAAATATTTTGCTAAAGTTACAAGAGTAATGATACTAACAGCAATCACATCAATTTTTTAAAATTTTCTATACATGAGATTGTTGGTCTTTAATATGACTTACCTCTAAGCACTTAAAACAACCTTATAGGATAGAGTCCATATTTTTAAATAAGGAAATTAGAATGCAGAGAGTTGAAATGAGTTATCTAAGAACACACAACTATAGAAAGTAACAGAACACAAGTCCAGATCTCTCTTGACTTCTGGTCTCTCCCACCATTGCATCCTGTTACTTTAGAAAAAGATAAGACTCTCTACTTTCTAATAGTCATATCTAGTGTAAGTAAACTTCTGATGGTTTCCTATGCCAGTCAATCTAGTGTCCAAGTTTTCTTTTTATTCAATATTCATCTATTCAATGAAAACTTAAACAATTATTTTCAAAAATTAAAACATATTTAGAATTCTAATTTAGTTGAAACTATACATTAGAAACAGAATGACCCAATCTCCGGTCACAGAGATCATGTAAAGTTGAACTTTGAGTCAAGCTGGTTTGCTTACCCAATTTGGTATATGTTAAGTGGCATGTAACTCCCATAAATATAGAGAGCACAAAAGGTCTTCACCACATCTGAGTCTGGGTAACACTTCATTTTACCATACACAAATATAATATAGCTTTTCTATTCTATATTTATGGGGCAGGTGTTGACCGTATAATAGTAAGTTTACTAAAGTAATGTCAACTGGCAAAGTATACCCCATGAACAATATTGTTAAATACAGTAGATTCATGAGGAAAATTCACTGTTTATTTCTGTTTTCCAAATGGGAGGAAAGGGTACAGCACATGGCAATTACCTTGAGGCTTTTTGCTTCACAAAAGATGGCTTCCAATTTCATTACCACAGTTCTAGAGAGCACAATCAGTTGTGGTCACAGTCTCTGCAAGCCCACCTTCAAATTCTCTTTGCCAATCAGAGCAGAGATCCTGTTGTGGGAGTGTAGTAGTTAGCAGTTTCATAGTATAACTTTTAGAAAAAGAATAAACTAGCATTATGACTTAGATCATTGCCCAAACATGATCTTCTCATGACAAGATGTGGTAGCATTAAACTGTCATCAATGTTCTTTCGCTGGAAAAATAATAATAATAATAAAACTTTCCAAAACAGAACTGTTTATCTAAACTGGAATTAACTGAGGCTTTTTTGCTCAAAGTAAATCAACTCAAAACAGAGAATATTTATTGTTTTTTGTCATATGTGCAAGATGCTATGTTACCATTTTAGGAGCCATAATATATAAAATTGCTATTTAACATTTGTATTTTTTATCATAAATTCACTTGATTATATTAAGCAAATTTAAAGAAATAAATTTTGTGTTGATAAATTTTATTGGCTCTGTATCTTCATCACTCCCTTGTATTTTTCTGTAGAACTGCTATATACAAAAGCTAATAGGATTCAATTATTAGTTTTTGGTCATTATTTATCTGTTCTTGAGTATCAAACAATGTCCTATCTGTAATGTGTGATTGAATATGAACAAAAATTCTATTCTACATGTAATAGAAAGTAAGAGACACACTAAAAGTGAAATGACTGCTTTAATAAAGGCATATATATGTAGGGGTTATTGGATTGGAAAGTGAAAAATATGTATAGCTTTGCCGTGATCAGGAGATGAATTCTTGTAGAAAATTGCAAAGTCAAACAAAATTGTTCATTTAAATTACTTAAACTTGATTCCTTTAGGGAATCTATACTTAATTTTTTTTTACTATATTGATACAATTTAACAATACTGCTCAAACTACCATAGGAAAATATTTTTGAACTTTGTCTTATTTGTATGGATTTATACATGCTTGAATGTGGGTATTCAAATCTAACCAGATACACATATTTATTCAATACTGTGAGTATTAATTAAGCTCATCTTTCAAACTCACAGTATTGAATAAATACATGTATCTGGTCAGATCTGAATACCCACATTCAAGCAAGTATAAATCTATACAGGTAAGATAAAGTCCAAAAATATTTTCCTTTGGTAGTTTGAGCAGTAGTGTTAAATTGTATAACTTCAACTTTCTTGTATATTACTTTTATTATAAAAATCATATAACTTTTTCTGAGATTAATATAAGCAAATTTCATGTATTTTAGAGTTTCTTTTTAGAATGGCAGTAATGCAACACCAATGTGGAAACCTACTTTTGTCACTGGCATTAAAAATGAAAAAAAAAAGTCACTTACAAGAGTCACTTACTTTCCCAAGGAAGAGGAAATAATAATCAAGACAATGAAGGTTTTCATAGTTTTGTTTTTTCCATTTGATGTGAACATCAGTCTACTATAGTTTTTGGTAACAGCTGTGAGTAGGTGTTTAAAAGGATATTTCTTTCCTGTTTTTCTTGGTGACAAATGTCACTTTGATTCTTTCTCTTAGATATTAATGTGAAGGAAACTTGTCTAGTCTAAATACTCCATGTTACCTAAAAACGTTTTGTGTTTTTTCTAAAAATTGAAAAGATTTAATTAAAAAATTAAATAATTTCAAATGTTAGTAGAATCTAATTTTTTAGGTAATTTAGGAGTTTGTATACTTTGTTAATCTGCCCCAATAATTGTAGATAGCATAATAAATCAACCTAAACTGTGTTTTCCACAGTTTAGGACACTATATGTCTTATAATCTAAATGATGAGAATCAATCCAATTAGAAAATAATTTGTATAGCTGATATAGTGGACAAGTATTAGATTTGTGACTTGGCTTTCTCTAATTTATTTCTTTAGGAAACTAAACATTTTATTGTTTAATATGCACCACACTTAGTGTGCTAATGGCAATATAGTGTGCTAATGGCAATATAGAATAATTAATAATAAAAATAATAACAACAATGCCCTGTTAAAATATTGCTCCCCCAGTTGGGTGGTGATAGTAGTGGTGGAGTGGTTCTCTTCTCTCTCTCCCTTTCTCTTTATCCTTGCCTCTCTCCATCTCCTCTTTTCCTTTTGCTCTCTCTCTCTCTCTCTCTCTCTCTCTCTCTCTCTGTCCCCACTCTTTTTTCTTTTAGTTATAATTGTAATCAGCCTCATCAAAAGGAGTCACAGATAAGTTTTAAAATATTTGCTATCAGGAAGTCCTTTAGAAACATACTATCATATTTACTATATCATTTATACATGATGCTGGTATAATATCATAGGGAACAATTTAGGTCACGTCTAGAATCACCTGAAGATATTCAAAGATCAATATAACATTACAAAAGTTTCATTTTTTTTTTGATTCCTTGGTGATTCTATGCCCATAGTAGTCTTTGCTATTTTTGTCAGAGTAGTATAAGTTAATATTTTTAATGAATCAGGTTTTCAAAAGAGGTGCTTCAGTTGTTCTATTGATTAGAACTCTGGCCAGGTTTGGTGACTCAGCCTGTAATCTCAGCACTTTGGGAAGCCGAGGAGAGTGGACTGCCCATGTCCGCAGGTTCGAGACCAGCCTGGGCAACTTGGCAAGACCTCGTCTCTACAATAAACCAAAAATTAGCCATGCGTGGTAGCACAGGCCTGTATCTCCAGCTACTTGGAAGGCTGAGGCAGAATTGTGGGAGCCCAGCAGGGGTGGGCCATGAGTGTGCCACTGCACTCCAGCCTGGGCGACACAGTGAGACTCCAACAAAACAAAACAAAAAATTAGAATCCTAATAAAAAGACAATCTCAAAGTATTTAAGGCTATCATATACAGTAGATTTTGATACTGTGTGTTATACTTTGTGTTAAAACTATTTTTGAAAATATTGGCAAGCTCTAGCTATTCTGTGATTTAACAATGATGGCAAAATAAACCTTACTGTCTGTTAAAAAGAGGTACAATATTCATTGAAGCCTTTAGAACTGCCATTAAATTATGTATCTTTAGCTAGTTAGTTAGCTAACTATCCATCTGTTTATCTAATCAGCCTCCCTTATCTCCTGTAAACACTGCAATTGATGGTGTGGATATTTCAAAGATTGTATGTTTAGAAACAACAGACGCATAGTCTGTTGCAAGTTTTTGCTTGGTCTAAATTCAAATTCTATGGAAATAGACATCCCTGGTTACACAAAATGTACAGTCAGCCAAACAAAAATTATGATGATATATCCTTTAATTTTCAATTTAACCCATGGCATTTTTCTGGGAACAAATTAAAAACCTCCCCAGGCATACTTTGTTTACAGGTAAAATAACTGCTTCAAGTAGTTTCCTCCTCATAATGTATCCTTTGCACACATACTTATAGTAAACATTCATTTGGTAGTTTATCTGAACTGTCAGAGAATTCAGTGAAATCCTGTTGAGCATAATGATTGGGTTTGCTCTTCTCACATACTGAGGAAATGTTTTGAGCTCAAAGAGGGGGAAACTCACATAAGATTGCTACAGTAAATTTTTCCAATAGTGTTTATCCTGAACGGATAGCAGAAGGTACTTGGGGGGAAAAATGGATCTGACTAGACTTCTATGCCACAGTAGTGGGCAATGTAAGTTGTTTTTAGAGTAATGAAAGCATGGAGACAGATGACTATTTTCTGAGTTAACTCACTTTCAGTGACATGAAAGGAAACTGTGGGATGGTGACTAACACCAGTGGGAAGAGTGGAAATGATCGAGAAAACTAAAATAGAGTTGGTGTTTAAGACATTTCCTTAATTGTTGCTTCTTGACTTAACTCCCCCTCTCTTTTCCATCACACATATCTGGATTGCCTTGACTTGGGTTTTGAAGGATTTACTACAGCTATGGTTATTTTATATGCAGCATAAACAATTTTAGAGGGTCTGGTTTTAGTTCATTTAATATATATTTTAAAGTTAGCATGAATTACATATTGTAACAAGAGGAAAAATTTAAAGTAAGGGCCAATGAGAAACCAAATCCAGTGTGTTAATAGAATATAAAATCAAATGCATAAATATTTTTTCAGGCCTTTAAAATTTATGAATTTTCATTGGAAGAGTTAATTTTGTAAAGGACTTCTGTGGTCATGCCAAAGTTATTTCTTTAAAGCAGCAAGTAGAAAGTGTTCAAGAGAAATGACAACTCAGTATACTTTTTGATTATATGATTTTCCTAGGTTTCCTTGCTACCACTTTTTTCTGGACTCTTTTTTTTTTTTTTGAGTTGGAGTCTCAGTCTGTCACCCAGGCTGGAGTGCAGTGGAACACTCATGGCCCACCTAGCGTCGACCTGCTGGGCTCCAGCAAGCCTTCCACCTCAGCCTTCCAAGTAGCCAGAACTACAGGTGTACGCTACCACACCCGGCTAATTTTTTATTTATTGTGGAGACAGGGTCTGACCAAGTTGCCCAGGCTCATCTTGAACCCATGGGCTCAGGCAGTTCACTCTCCTCGGCTTCCCAAAAGGCGGGGATTGCAGGTTGAACCACCAAGTTCAGCCTACCATTTATTTTTATTTAACTTTCCTTACCCATTTTTCTAAGCTGCAGATGTTGGATTTCTTTTTTTACTTCTTGCCTCTTTTCTTACTCTAATACTTTCTCCAGCAGTGCTATCACTTAGAACTTTCTGTAATAATAGAAATTTTCTCTATGCTGCACAGTCTACTTTGGTATCCTCTAGCTGAGTGATAGTAAGCACTCACTTAAAATGTAGTTGAGAAAATATTAAAGAATATGAATAAGACATCCCTCTCTATGCTACCAACTATCACTCTCATCTCTTGGTTCTATCTATTTGCTTTTCTCCTTTTTTTGAAGTTTATTTTTTCTCTTTGACCTATTTGCTTTTCACTTGACTCACCTAGCCTGGAGATCTCCCTTATACTCAAATATTTATCTATTTCTTATTATGGTTGGTCTCTAAGTCTCCAGGTCACCATACATCTAGTGATTTACTCAACATATATTTATTAAGCAATTAGCAGATTTCAAGACTATACAGACCTAATCTAAAGGAGAAGATTAGCATCACATAAGGAAAGAAAGTGTGATGACTATTTCAGGAACTATTTATCTACTAAGCATTTTTGTGAGGTTATGCCCCAAACCCATGTTATTTAGCATATTCATATATAAGTCATTTAAAGATTTCAGGTAATTGGATTTTTCCTAAAGCAGAAAAATATATTCCCCAATTGTTTCATAGAATTCCTTTGTTTTGGGGTAAAAACACATAAATGAGCCTAAACAACAGCAATAATGAAATCATCTTGACCATCAGAAAATATATATTGAGTATTTTAGCATGCTAATGTAAATTGTCTACATTGCTTAGATGGTGTTTTCCCCTTAGAGACTATGTACAGAGGGACAGGACGGGCAAGAAATAGCTTTTGTTCTATGAAGCGAGAGGGCAAGGTACAAAACCCAACTGTTCTTAAGGGTGTGGTGTTGTTGCCCTTGTTGTAGAATGATTGTTTAATAAGGTAATTTGGGTACCATTTGGGAAGAGTAAGAATACTACTTATGAAATATAAATTGCAAAAATAGAAGGAACAGATTCTTTCTTCTCAATTTTGTATTATAAAAAAATTTATTCTATACAGAATTTAAAAATACAATAAATAACTAAACCCTTCATCTAGATCCATCAGTGTTTATATCTTCCATCTCTGCTTTATCTCTATATATACATGTATATAATTTTTTAACGATTTGAAAAGTAGATGGCAAGTATAATGAGTCTTCATAAATATTTCAGCATATATCTTCTAAAAATAACAACTCCTTTCATAACATTATCATTATCAGTCCTAGAAATTTTAACAATGACTTTATAATATCATTGAACATACAGTCCACAATCATATATTCTCAATTGTTCCAGAGGTAATGTACAGTTTTGTTTTGTTTTTTTATATAGAATCCAATCAAGCTTCACTTCTTTGATTTTCTTTATCTACTTTAATCTGCAGGAGTTTCCCCCACACACTCCTTTGGTGTTGTTGCTTTGTCTTATTTTTCATGATTTTGAGCTATTTATACAGTTATATATTTTGTTTTGAAGACTCTAGGCCATTTTCTTGTAGAACATTCCACTCTCTGGATTTGTCTTATTTTATTTCTTCATAATTGTATTCAGGTAAAAATCCGTTTAGCAAAGACACCACATAGGTAATGCTGTGTACTCTACAGCATCACATTCTGGGGAATATCAGGTTGCCTGCTACAGGTAACACTGCAGCATCATGTGACTTTAGGTGGTGATTCTGATGTTTCTTCCTTATAATTTTTCCCTTCATAATTATCTAGTAATCTGTGGATTGATCATTTACAGCTATGCAAAAATATCCTCTTTCCCAACAATATTTTGTGTTTTTTTGAGTTGGAGTCTCACTCTGTTGCCCAGGCTGCTGGGCTCAGGTGATCCTTCCACCTCAGCCTTCCAAGTAGCTGAAACTACAGGCACTCACTACTACAATGGGCTACTTTTTGATTTATTGTAGAGATGAGGTCTTGCTAAGTTGCCCATGATGGTCTCGAACCTTTGGGCTCAGACAATCCTCCAGCCTCGGCCTCCCAAAGCACTGGGATTACAGGCTTGAGCCATCACACCCGGCCTATTTTTTCCACAATAATAGCATACTAAGTTATTTAATGCACTCTTTTGACCTTACTTTTTCTCATGAAATTATGTTCTAGAAATTACTCTACTATCAAATTATATGATTTTTCTCATTCTTCATAATGTTTACTTAGTACTTCATTTTGATTTTATGCCATGATTTATTTAACCAGCTTCTTATAGATGGGCATTAAAGTTTTCAAAATTTGCCATTACAAATTTTGAAAAACAAATAACTTTTTGTTTTCATCATTTTGAGAGACCCCTCATATAAATTGTTTCGAATACCAGAGCAATAGTAACCTAGAACTCACAGAATATGGCAGGTGCTAGACTGCAGTATGCCTTTCAGGGGATACTGCTTTTTCCTGGCAGATGGCCTAATGCCTAATGCCTGACCCGTGATGAGGGGTGGGGACAGATGGGACTGTCCCTCATAGGGGAAACTTGTTTATACTGGCAAGCACCCTTGTGACTCTTGTCTGACCCATGTCCAGTTTATGCCTGCCTGACCATCCCACTGGTGCTAGGTGCCCAACCTTGTGCTCTTACCTGCATTTAGAGGTAATTCGACCTGGGGCAGCTACTAGTGTTCAGATGGAAGGTAAAATTTTAATACAATACCACAATAGGAAAGATGTTCAGATATTTTTTACTTACAGATCCTGGGCAAGGAGGCACAATGAGTGGGGAGGGCAACTTTCTACCCCAGGTCACATGAGGCAGGAATAAAGAGGCAGAAAGAGAGAAGAGTCCATGGCAACTAGTGGTACATATAAAGAAATACAGCATGGGTCACTGTAAGTTTGGGGACAAATGCCTGAATGGTCCTTTTAGAGAAATTAGGAGAGATACCTCTAAGTCCTTTGACCACCGCTTAAGCCATTTGGGTCTGGTGTAGAACTGGAACTACTTCTGGTATGAGTAAGTTAAACATGTATTAAAAATGGAAGCTAAGGCAGCATAACATTATAAGAAACTACTACAATATGTTGTTTTATATTTTGGAAAGCTTATCATCTGGGTGAATTTAAAAGTGGGGTTGTAGGTCAAAGGGTAAATGCATATATGGGTTTTATTAGATATTGCCAAATTTCTCTTGATAAAGATTGACCATTTTGCAACAAGTGACAGTGCCTGCTTTCCAATATACTCAGTTACCGAATATGCTGTCAAGTTTTTGAAATTTTCCAGTCTTCCAATCCAGTGAATTAAAGCAATCTCAGTGTAGTTTTACTTTGCATTAAGATTAATAGTCTATAGTTTCATATGTTTTACAGACATTTATTTTTATGTGCATTCTATCAATGTCTTTTGCTCATTTTTCTATATTTTTATCTTTCATTTCTTAATATTTAGAGACTTTTATATATTAGCAAGATTAGTGAAAGTATGCATTTGCACAACACTGTGAAGTTTTTGTTGTTTCTGACCCAAGTTACCCAGAAGTTATTGTTTTCAGAACGTGCTTTTGACCTGCTCTATTATAGAGCAACTAGCCATGTTTTCAAGTTCAACAAAAGATCCATGCTCTGACTGGACCTTTTCCTAAACATTTCTTCCCTGGAAGTGAAAAATGTTTCCTTCCTTTCGTTAATTTCGTTAAAATGAAAGGGAAGAAGTAAGACAGAGTTCTTGGGAAGATCTGAAGATGCATCTTATCTCATATTATCTAATGAACTGTAGGGTTAGAGAAAAAAAGTGTGGAGGAGATTATTGCCATCTAGTATGGAAGACATGGATAAGACTCATGAACATCACTCCCTTGGTTTTTCATGTGGTTGTGGAGTCTCTGACTGAATATCCTTGCATCCCCTGCACAGCAAGAGTACACTGCAGTCTGGCGTTTTAGACCAACTTCTTTGCATTTACCAAAAATCCCTTTCAAAACTTGCCTAAACCAAGGCGATGAAAAGAAAATGATGGATTGAATAACTGTGTGGAAGTTACAATTTTAGGATGGAATGAATGACTGCTTTGGACAAAGGTCTGTAAAAATTCCAGGAAAACATTTCTTTTCTTTTTTTTTTTTTTTTTTTTT